>NC_090379.1:2013124-2260289 GCF_036365525.1 Heterodontus francisci
CTCCCACATGCCAAAGACTTGCAGTTTGGTAGGTTAATTGGCCATTATAAATTGCCCCTAGTATAGGTAGGTGGTAGGGAAATATATAGGGACCGGTGGGGATGAGATTGAAATCCGGAATTAGTGTAGGATTAGTATAAATGGGTTGTTGATGGTCGGCACAGACTCGGTGGGCCGAAGGGCCTGTTTAAGTGCTGTATCTCTAAACTAAACTAAACTAAGGTAGGTACACCCACAGTGCTGTTAGGAAGGGAGTTCCAGGATTTTGACCCAGTGACAGTGAAGGAACGGCGATATAGTTCCAAGTCAGGATGGTGTGTGACTTGGACGGGAACTTGCAAGTGATGGTGTTCCCATGCATCTGCTGCCCTTGTCCTTCTAAGTGGTAAAGGTCATGGGTTTGGAAGGTGCTGTCTAAGGAACCTTGGTGCTTTGCTGCAGTGCATCTTGTAGATGGTACACACTGCTGCTACTGTGCGACAGTGGTGGAGGGAGTGAATGTTTGTAGATGGGGTGCCAATCATGCGGGCTGCTTTGTCCTGGATGGTGTCGAGCTTCTTGAGTGTTGTTGTAGCTGCACCCATCCAGGCAAGTGGAGAGTATTCCATCACAGGCTTTGGGGAGTCAGGAGGTGAGTTACCCGCTGCAGGATTCCTAGCCTCTGACCTGCTCTTGTAGCCATGGTATTTATGTGGCTACTTCAGTTCAGTTTCTGGTCAATGGTAACACCCAAGATGTTGATAGTGGTGGATTCAGCAATGGTAATGCCATTGACTGTCAAGGGGAGACGGTTAGATTCTCTCTTGTTGGAGATGGTCATTGCCTGGCACTTGTGTGGCATATATGTTTCAAGTGTGATGTCTGTATTGCTCTGAGTTAAATCAGATATTACAAACAAGACCCAGTAACCCAGCGTAAACATAACAAAAATGTGGCGAAGGTGATTCAACAAAATCTAATGCTACCAGCTCCAGAACCTTTCCTTCTGATGCCAGGAAACCCTCCTTTGTGCTGGGAGTGCTGGATTTTGGGGTTCAAGACCTACTTGCTTGCTCCGGGGATGGACATCCCAGATATAGCAACAAACCATAAGAAAGCAATACTCGGACATTGTCTAGGAGCAGAAGGACAGTGAGTCGTCGAGCAGCTCACAGAAAATACGGTAGTGAGTGCTCTTGAAAAATACTTTGGACCAATGAGAAGTATGATGATAGAGTGATACACATGCTAGCAGAGATCCCAGGGACATGATGAGACCATTAAACAAAATGTGACAGCATTAGAGTCATAGAGTCGTACAGCATAGAAACAGGCCCTTCGGCCCACCGTGTCCATGCCGACCATAATGCCTATCGATACTAATCCCACCTGCCTGCATTCATTCCATATCCCCCTATGCCTTGCTCATTCAAGTACCTGTCCAGATGCCTCTTAAATGTCGCTACTGTTCCTGCCTCCACCACCTCCTCAGGCAGCTCATTCCAGATACACACTATTCTTTGTGTGAAAAATTTACCCCTTTGATCCCCTTTAAACCTCCTCCCTCTCACCTTAAATCTATGCCCATGGGAAACAGACTCTGGCTATCTACCCTATCTATGCCTCTCATCATTTTATATACCTCTATCATGTCCCCTCTCAGCCTCCTTCGCTCCAGGGAAAACAGACCCAGCTTATCCAATCTCTCTTTATAACTCAAGCCCTCCAAACCAGGCAACATCCTTGTGAATCTTTTCTGCACCTTCTCCAGCTTCATCACATCTTTCCTGTAGTGTGGCGACCAGAACTGCACACAGTACTCCAAATGCGGCCTAACCAACATTATGTACAAGTGTAACATGACGTCTCAACTCTTGTACTCAATGCCTCGGCCGATGAAGGCAAGCATGCCATACGCCTTCTTCACCATCCTGTCAACCTGTGTTGCCACTTTCAGGGAACTATGTATTTGCACCCCAAGGTCTCTCTGCTTACAACACTCCCCAGGGTCCTGCCATTCACTGTATATGTCCTGCCCTAGTTTAACTTCCCAAAATGCATCACTTCACACTTGTCTGCATTAAATTCCATTCGCCAATCCCTTGCCCACTTTCCAAGTTGATCTATATCCTGTTGTAACCTTAGACAACCTTCTTCACTGTCCACTATACCACCAATTTTGGTATCATCTGCAAACTTACTAATCATGCCCCCTACATTCACATCCAAGTCATTAATATATATGACAAACAACAGAGGGCCCAGCACTGATCCCTGCGGCACACCACTGGTCACCGGCCTCCAATCAGAAAAACAACCCTCCACTACCACCCTCTGCCTCCTATCACCAAGCCAATTTTATATCCAATTTGCTAGCTCACCCTGGATCCCATGTGTTCGAACCTTCTGGACCAGCCTACCATGTGGGACCTTGTCAAAGGCCTTGCTAAGGTCCATGTAGACAACGTCCATCGCCCTGCCCTCATCCATCCTCATGGTCACCTCCTCAAAAAACTCAATCAAATTCATGAGACATGATTTCCCACGCACAAAGCCATGCTGACTATTGCTAATCAGACCATGCCTTTCCAAATGCATATAAATCCTGTCTCTCAGAATCCCTTCCAATAACTTTCCCACCACTGATGTAAGGCTCACCGGCCTGTAGTTCCCTGACTGATCCCTGCTGCCTTCTTAAAGAAAGGCACAACATTATCTATCCTCCAGTCTTCCGGTACCTCACCCGTGGCTAACGCTGATACAAAAATCTCTGCCCCAGCAATCTCCACCCTTCCATCCCATAGTATCCTAGGATACACCTGGTCAGGCCCTGGGGATTTATCCACCTTAATGCACTTCAAAACCTCCAACACCTCCTTCTTTGTAATGTTGATATGCTCCAGGATATCGTTGTTCCCTCTATTGAACTCACTAGCTTCCGTGACCTTCTCCATGGTAAATACGGACGATAAGTATTCATTTAAGACCTCGCCCATTTCCTGTGGCTCCACACATAGATTACCACAGTGATCCTTAAGGGGACCTACTCTCTCCCTAGCTACCCTTTTACTCTTAATATACTTATCGAACCTTTTAGGATTCTCCTTTATCCTATCTGCCAGGGAAATCTCATGGCCCATTTTCGTCCTCCTAATTTCCTTCTTAAGTGTAGTCCTACATCCCCTATACTCTTTGAGGGACTCGCTTGATCCCAGCTGCCTATACCTGACATATGCCTCCTTCTTTGTCCTGACCAGACACTCAATATCCCTCCGATTAGGCACACTACAGCCTGCCGGACTGAACATTGAGTTCAATAATTTCAGAGCATGACAGCCCCCCCATTTTACTTTCATTTTTAGTTATTTTTTCTTCCTTTTTTTACATTCCTTCTTACATTTTTTACAATTTTTTTTGCATTTATTTCATTTCATCTTAGTTTGTTCAGTTTGCTTACCCACTGTTTTTTTCAGGTTGTTTTTCTTCAGGTTTGCACTTGCTGCTATTCAATATTCAGTGTATTCACACCTAATCTGTACTAATGCTTTGTCTTTCAACACACCATTAACATATTGTTTGCCTTTGCTCCGTGACCTTTTGGTCAGCTATGTGGCCTGGTCCAATCTGCACCTTCTCCTTTGTTATCTCTGGCCCCACCCCCACCTCACTTGTTTATAATCTGTGACTTTTCTAATATTTGTCAGTTCCGAAGAAGGGTCACTGACCCGAAACGTTAACTCTGCTTCTCTTTCCACAGATGCTGCCAGACCTGCTGAGTGATTCCAGCATTTCTTGTTTTTGACTCAATATCCAGTAGCCCCGCGTAAACATAATACCGAGGGCTGATAAAATTCAGTCCATTGTCTTTTACCTCTTTAGCTATCCACGGCTGTTTTATGTCACAAGTAGATTTCTTGCCCTTTAGGGATATAAACAGGTTCTGCATCACATTAAATTCTTTTTTTGAACACCTCACACTGAAACAAAAAAAAAGAGTGTATGATGCATGTCAGGTGAATTCTTCAAGTAAGAATCAGGCTAACTACAATAGGTTGAGAGGGGAGGTGAGGAGGAAAAGACTGGCAAAGAGAGAATATGGGAATAGAATGGCAGTCAACATAAGAGAGAACCCAAAATCCTTCTACTGGCATGGTGGAGGTCCCATATATGACGTCAACAGCCGTGCTGCTGCGATTATGTGGCAGGCAGCTATTTTGCATAATGGAGACGGCCGCCCCCAGAAATTATGTGGCGGAGCAGCAATGGAGACACTGTTCACGGCATCACCTGATGTTGGAACATCTTTAAAAGGCTGCCAGCTCTGCATATAGTCTCTCCGAGTGTTGAGCAGAAGTATATTTAAGCAATACCTCTGAGTTTGAATTAAATCTCTCAATCGCAGTATTGGTCTCCTTAGTTAAGGAAGCAGTTCAGAGACGACTTACTAGACTAATATCTGGGTTGGGCGAGTTGTCATATAAGGAAGGTTTGGACAGGCTAGGCTTGGATCCACTGGAGTTTAAAAGAGTAAGAGGCGACTTGATTGCAAAAAAAGAGGGGTCTTGACAGGGTGGATGCGGAAAGGATGTTTCCCCTTGTGGGAGAATCTAAAACTAGGGGTCACTGTTTTCAAAAAAAGGGTTACCTAAATAAGACAGAGATGAGGATAAATTTTTTCTCTCTGAGGGTTGTGAGTCTTTGGAATTCTCTTCCTCAAAAGGCAGTGGAAGCAGAGTCTTTGAATATTTTTAAGGCAGAGGTAGATAGATTCTTGATAAGCAAGGGGGTGAAAGGTTATCGGGGGTAGGTGGGAATGTGGAGTTGAGGTTATGATCAGATCAGCCATGATCTTGTTGACTGGTGGTGCAGGCTCCAGGGACCGAGTAGCCTACTCCTGCTCTAATTCGTCTGTTCGTGTGACCACATGCAGGTGGTCTTTGCATTGCCAAGGTGGGTTTGATAATCACATGACCCAATTCGAGACATTACCTTATATGTCAAGGGACCGGGGTCAGAAAGCCACAGCTCACAAGGACATTGTTCCTGCTGTTGGGAAGAGTGATCTGGTCAGTCACTGAAGATGTGGGGAAAACTCATTCAGCCGATCAAACACTCGGGGACGAACTCTCGCACACTGAGTGACCAACTACCAGCACAGTGAGTATATCTGTATAGTTTCAGTAGAAGGTAAATAAAGTAGTTTGTAATAAACAAATACTTTGTGTCCCTGTTATGTGCCATTGATATCAAAAGTAAGGCAAGATTTCACAATATTTGGGGGAAGGTACCTGGGGTAAACAGGTTACTGGTTTACATTGGCGAGCCAGGTAGGAGGCCTGAAGATAAAGAAATGGCAGAACAAGGAACGTGTGAGAACATGACAAAGTGCGTTGCAGGGAAATTGCCTCGAAAACAGAGGTGGGTACAAGCCATCCTGGAAGGGGGGAGGGGTGAACCTGTATGTGGGGCTGTAGAGTGGACACAGGGATCCACTTGTAGGTGAGCCTTGGAAACACTGATGGCACATTAGCCATTAGCAGCTGAATAGGAGGTATGAGGCTGAGGTAGTAAAACTCAGTCAAGGAGCTTGAGGGCACAGATAAGAAACTTAGTGATTGTGATTGTGAGGCAGCTGTGAAGGGGTTAATGACACAGCTAGAGGAAGAGAAAGAGCCGGAACCCCCAGATGATAAGGACGAGTAGGATAAGTGTCGTCCGCCACCTGAGACACGCGTACCTGCAGCCGGCCAGGACAGGGAAACCCTGGAGAAGGGGTCAGAGGTTTATGTAAAAAGAAAGCTAAAAGCAGTTAAACGAAAGGGGGAAGAAAACTGCTAATATAAGTTATTTATCTTGCTTAACAAAGAACAGTACAGCACAGGAACAGGCCATTCAGCCCTCCAAGCCTGCGCCGATCTTGATGCCTGTCTAAACTAAAACCTTCTGCACTTCCGGGGTCCGTATCCCTCTATTCCCATCCTATTCATGGATTTGTCAAAATGCCTCTTAAACGTCGCTATCGTATCTGCTTCCACCACCTCCCCTGGCAGCAAGTTCCAGGCACTCACCACCCTCTGTGTAAAGAACTTGCCTCGCACATCCCCTCTAAACTTTGCCCCTCTCACCTTAAACCTATGTCCCGTAGTAACTGGCTCTTCCAGTCTGGGAAAAAGCTTCTGACTATCCACTCTGTCCATGCCACTCATAACTTTGTAAACCTCTATCATGTCGCCCCTCCACCTCTGTCGTTCCAGTGAAAACAATCCGAGTTTATCCAACCTCTCCTCATAGCTAATACCCTCCAGACCAGGCAACATCCTGGTAAACCTCCTCTGTACCCTCTCCAAAGCCTCCACGTCCTTCTGGTAGTGTGGCGACCAGAATTGTACGCAATATTCTAAGTGTGGCCTAACTAAGGTTCTGTACAGCTGCAGCATGACTTGCCTATTTTTATATTCTATGCCCCGATCAATGAAGGCAAGCATGCCGCATGCCTTCTTGACTACCTTATCCACCTGCGTTGTCACCTTCAGTGACCTGTGGACCTGTACGCCCAGATCTCTCTGCCTGTCAATACTCCTAAGGGTTCTGCCATTTACTGTATACCTCCCACCTGCATTAAACCATTCAAAATGCATTACCTCACATTTGTCCGGATTAAATTCCATCTGCCATTTCTCAGCCCAAATCTCCAACCGATCTATATCCTGCTGTATCCTCTGACAATCCTCATCACTATCCGCAACTCCACCAACCTTTGTGTCGTCCGCAAACTTACTAATCAGACCAGCTACGTTTTCCTCCAAATCATTTCTATATACTACAAACAGCAAAGGTCCCAGCACTGATCCCTGCGGAACACCACTAGTCACATCCCTCCATTCAGAAAAGCACTCTTCCACTGCTACCCTCTGTCTTCTATGACCGAGCCAGTTCTGTATCCATCTTGCCAGCTCACCTCTGATCCCGTGTGAATTCACCTTTTGTACCAGTCTGCCATGAGGTACCTTGTCAAAGAACATAGAACATAGAACAGTACAGCACAGTACAGGCCCTTCTGCCCACGATGTTGTGCCGAACCTTTAACCTACTCGAAGATCAAACTAACTACCTACCCTTCATTCTACTATCATCCATGAACCTATCCAAGAGTCGCTTAAATGCCCCTAATGTATCTGCTTCTATTACCACCGCTGGCAGTGCCTTCCACGCACCCACCACTCTCTGTGTAAAGAACCTACCTCTGACATCTCCCTGAAACCTTCCTCCAATCACCTTAAAATTATGCCCCCTGGTGATAGCCCTTTCCGCCCTGGGAAAAAGTCTCTGGCTATCCACTCTATCTATGCCTCTCAACATCTTGTACCCCTCTATCAAGTCACCTCTCATCCTTCTTCGCTCCAATGAGAAAAGCCCGAGCTCCCTCAATCTTTCTTCGTAGGACATGTCCTCCAGTCCAGGCAGCATCCTGGTACATCTCCTCTACACCCTCTCTCAAGCTTCCACATCCTTCCTATAATGAGGCGACCAAAACTGAACATAATATTCCAAGTGTGGTCGAACCAGGGCCTTATAGAGCTGCAGCATAACCTCGCGACTCTTAAACTCAATCCCCCTGTTCATGAAAGCCAACACACCATACGCCTTCTTAGCAACCCTATCAACTTGGGTGGCAACTTTGAGCGATCTATGGACATGGACCCCAAGATCCCTCTGTTCCTCCACACTACCAAGAATCCTGTCTTTAAACCTGTATTCTGCATTCAAATTCGACTTTCCAAAATGAATCACTTCACACTTTTCCAGGTTGAACTCCATCTGCCACTTCTCAGCCCAGCTCTGCATCTTGTCAATGTCCCGTTGCAACCTACAACAGCCTTCCACACTATCCACAACTCCAGCAACCTTCGTGTCATCGGCAAACTTGCTAACCCAGCCTTCCACTTCCTCATCCAAGTCATTTATAAAAATCACAAAGAGCAGAGGTCCCAGAACAGATCCCTGCGGAACACCACTGGTCACCGAGCTCCATGCTGAATACTTTCCATCTACTACCACCCTCTGTCTTCTATGGGCCAGCCAATTTTGTATCCAGACAGCCAACTTTCCCTGTATCCCATGCCTCCTCACTTTCTGAATGAGCCTACCATGGGGAACCTTATCAAACGCCTTGCTAAAATCCATATACACCACATCCACTGCTCTTCCTTCATCAATGTGTTTTGTCACATCTTCAAAGAATTCAATAAGGCTTGTGAGGCATGACCTGCCCCTCACAAAGCCATGCTGACTGTCTCCAATCAAACCATGATTTTCCAAATAATCATAAATCCTGTCTCTCAGAATCCTCTCCAATAATTTGCCCACTACCGACGTAAGACTGACTGGTCTATAATTCCCAGGGTTATCCCTATTCCCTTTCTTGAACAAGGGAATAACATTTGCCACCCTCCAATCATCTGGTACTACTCCAGTGGACAGTGAGGACACAAAGATCATCGCCAAAGGCGCAGCAATCTCTTCCCTCGCTTCCCGTAATATCCTTGGGTATATCCCATCTGGCCCCGAGGACTTATCTGTCCTCATATCATTCAAAATTTCCAGCACATCCTCCCTCTTAACCTCAACCTGTTTGAGCATATCAGCCTGTTCCACGCTGTCCTCACAAATGACCAGGTCCCTCTCACTAGTGAATACTGAAGCAAAGTATTCATTTAGGACCTCCCCTACCTCCTCTGACTCCAGACTCCCTCCACTATCCCTGATCGGCCCTACCCTCACTCTGGCTATCCTCTTGTTCCTCACATAAGTGTAGAACGCCTTGGGATTTTCCTTAATCCTACCCGCCAAGACTTTTTTTAGTCCCCTTCTAGCTCTCCTAAGTCCATTCTTCAGTTCCTTCCTGGCTACCTTGTAACCCTCTAGAGCCCTGTCTGATCCTTGCTTCCTCACCTTAAGTAAGCTTCCTTCTTCCTCTTGACCAGCTGTTCCACATCTCTTGTCGTCCAAGGTTCCTTCACCCTACTATCCCTTCCCTGCCTCATCGGGAGAAACCTATCCAGCAGTCGCAGCAAGTGCTCCCTAAACAACCTCCACATTTCTGTCATGCATTTCCCTGAGAACATCTGTTCCCAGTTTAAGCTCCCCAGTTCCTGCCTAATAGCATTGTAATTCCCGCTCCCCCAATTAAATATTTTCCCATCCCGTCTGCTCCTGTCCCTCTCCATGACTATAGTAAAGGTCAGGGGCTTGACTGAAGTCCATATAGGGCGGCACAGTGGCGCAGTGGTTGGCACCGCAGCCTCACATCTCCAGCGACCCGGGTTCAATTCTGGGTACTGCCTGTGTGGAGTTTGCAAGTTCTCCCTGTGTCTGCATGGGTTTTCTCCGGGTGCTTGTTCGTTTATCTAAGTTAAGACTAACTTAAGCTTAAGATTCAAAATGGCAGGAGATCTCAGACCCGTGTTATGCTCCTCTTGCTCAATGTGGGAGCTCAGGGACACGGCTGATGTCCCTGACTCCTTCACGTGCTGGAAGTGTGTCCAGCTGCAGCTCTTGTTAGACAGCATGACGGTTCTGGAGCTGCGGATGGACTCACTTTGGAGCATGCGCGATGCTGAGGAGGTCGTGGATAGCACGTTTAGCGAATTGGTCACACCGCAGATAAAGATTGCTGAGGGTGAAAGGGAATGGATGACCAAAAGGCAGAGAAAGAGCAGGAAGGCAGCGCAGGTGTCCCCTGCGGTCATCTCCCTCCAAAACAGGTATACCGTTTTGGATACTGTTGAGGGAGATGGCTCACCAGGGGAAGGCAGCAGTAGCCAGGTTCATGGCACCGTGGTTGGCTCTGCTGTTCGGAAGGGTGGGAAAAAGAGTGGAAGGGCTATAATTATCGGGGATTCGATTGTAAGGGGAGTAGATAGGCGGTTCTGTGGTCGAAAATTAGACTCCCGAAAGGTACGTTGCCTCCCAGGTGCACGGGTCAGGGATGTCTCAGATCGGCTGCAGAACATTCTGAAAGGGGAGGGTGAACAGCCAGTTGTCGTTGTGCACATAGGCACCAATGATATAGGTAAAAAACGGGGTGAGGTCCGTCAAGCAGAATTTAGGGAGTTAGGAGCCAAGTTAAAAAGTAGGACGTCAGAGGTAGTAATCTCAGGATTGCTACCAGTGCCACGTGATAGTCAGAGTAGTAATGAAAGAATAGTCAGGATGAATGCGTGGCTTGAGAGATGGTGCAGGAGGGAGGGGTTCAGATTTTTGGGACATTGGGACCGGTTCTGGGGGAGGTGGGACTATTACAAATTGGACGGTCTACACCTGGGCCGGACTGGAACCAATGTCCTTGGGGGTGCTTTTGCTAACGCTGTTGGGGAGGGTTTAAACTAATGTGGCAGGGGGATGGGAACCAAATGAGGTCGTCAGTGGACAGTAAGGAGGTAGTAACTAAAGCCTGTAAGGAACTAGATAATGAAGTCAGTGTGACTAAGGGGAAGAGCAGGCAGGGAGCAGATGATGAACGCAAAGGGACTGGTGGTCTGAGGTGCATTTGTTTTAATGCAAGAAGTGTAATAGGTAAGGCAGATGAACTTAGGGCTTGGATTAGTACCTGGGAGTATGATGTTATTGCTATTACTGAGACTTGGTTGAGGGAAGGGCATGATTGGCAACTAAATATCCCAGGATATCGATGCTTCCGGCGGGATAGAGAGGAAGGTAAAAGGGGTGGAGGAGTTGCATTACTGGTCAAAGAGGATATCACAGCTGTGCTGAAGGAGGGCACTATGGAGGACTCGAGCAGTGAGGCAATATGGGCAGAACTCAGAAATAGGAAGGGTGCGGTAACAATGTTGGGGCTGTACTACAGGCCTCCCAACAGCGAGCGTGAGATAGAGGTACAAATATGTAAACAGATTATGGAAAGATGTAGGAGCAACAGGGTGGTGGTGATAGGAGATTTTAATTTTCCCAACATTGACTGGGATTCACTTAGTGTTAGAGGTCTAGATGGAGCAGAATTTGGAAGGAGCATCCAGGAGGGTTTTCTCGAGCAGTATGTAAATAGTCCAACTCGGGAAGGGGCCATACTGGACCTGGTGTTGGGGAATGAGCCCGGCCAGGTGGTTGAAGTTTCAGTAGGGGACTACTTTGGGAATAGTGATCACAATTCCGTAAGTTTTAGAATACTCATGGACAAAGACGAGAGTGGTCCTAAAGGAAGAGTGCTAAATTGGGGGAAGGCCAACTATACCAAAATTCGGCAGGAGCTGGGGAATGTAGATTGGGAGCAGCTGTTTGAAGGTAAATCCACATTTGATATGTGGGAGGCTTTTAAAGAGAGGTTGATTAGCGTGCAGGAGAGACATGTTCCTGTGAAAATGAGGGATAGAAATGGCAAGATTAGGGAACCATGGATGACAGGTGAAATTGTGAGACTAGCAAAGAGGAAAAAGGAAGCATACATAAGGTCCAGGAGGCTGAAGAAAGACAAAGCTTTGAAAGAATATCGGGAATGTAGGACCAATCTGAAATGAGGAATTAAGAGGGCTAAAAGGGGTCATGAAATATCTTTAGCAAACAGGGTTAAGGAAAATCCCAAAGCCTTTTATTCATATATAAGGAGCAAGAGGGTAACTAGAGAAAGGATTGGCCCACTCAAGGACAAAGGAGGAAAGTTATGCGTGGAGTCAGAGAAAATGAGTGAGATTCTAAACGAGTACTTTGCATCGGTATTCACCGAGGAGAGGGACATGACGGATGTTGAGGTTAGGGACAGATGTTTGATTACTCTAGGTCAAGTCGGCATAAGGAGGGAGGAAGTGTTGGGTATTCTAAAAGGCATTATGGTGGACAAGTCCCCAGGTCCGGATGGGCTCTATCCCAGGTTACTGAGGGAAGCGAGAGAGGAAATATCTGAGGCCTTAACAGATATCTTTGCAGCATCCTTAAACACGGGTGAGGTCCCGGAGGACTGGAGAATTGCTAATGTTGTCCCCTTGTTTAAGAAGGGTAGCAGGGAATATCCAGGTAATTATCGACCGGTGAGCCTGACGTCAGTGGTAGGGAAGCTGCTGGAGAAGATACTGAGGGATAGGATCTATTCGCATTTGGAAGAAAATGAGCTTATCAGTGATAGGCAACATGGTTTTGTGCAGGGAAGGTCATGTCTTACCAACTTAATAGAATTCTTTGAGGAAGTGACAAAGTTGATTGATGAGGGAAGGGCTGTAGATGTCATATACATGGACTTCAGTAAGGCGTTTGATAAGGTTCCCCATGGTTGGCTGATGGAGAAAGTGAAGTCGCATGGGGTCCTGGGTGTACTAGCTAGATGGATAAAGAACTGGCTGGGCAACAGGAGACAGAGAGTAGCAGTGGAAGGGAGTTTCTCAAAATGGAGATGTGTGACCAGTGGTGTTCCACAGGGATCCGTGCTGGGACCACTGTTATTTGTGATATACATAAATGATTTGGAGGAAAGTGTAGGTGGTCTGATTAACAAGTTTGCAGATGACACTAAGATTGGTGGAGTAGCAGATAGTGAAGGGGACTGTCAGAGAATACAGCAGAATATAAATAGACTGGAGAGTTGGGCAGAAAAATGGCAGATGGAGTTCAATCAGGGCAAATGCGAGGTGATGCATTTTGGAAGATCCAATTCAAGAGTGAATTATACAGTAAATGGAAAAGTCCTGGGGAAAATTGATGTACAGAGAGATTTGGGTGTTCAGGTCCATTGTTCCCTGAAGGTGGCAACGCAGGTCAATAGAGTGGTCAAGAAGGCATTTGGCATGCTTTCCTTCATTGGACGGGGTATTGAGTACAAGGGTTGGCAGGTCATGTTACAGTTGTATAAGACATTGGTTCGGCCACATTTGGAATACTGCGTGCAGTTCTGGTCGCCACATTACCAAAAGGATGTAGATGCTTTGGAGAGGGTGCAGAGGAGGCTCACCAGGATGTTGCCTGGTATGGAGGGCGCTAGCTATGAAGAGAGGCTGAGTAGATTAGGATTGTTTTCATTAGAAAGACGGAGGTTGAGGGGGGACCTGATTGAGGTGTACAAAATCATGAGAGGTATAGACAGGGTGGATAGCAAGAAGCTTTTTCCCAGAGTGGGGGATTCAATTACTAGGGGTCACGAGTTCAAAGTGAGAGGGGAAATGTTTAGGGGGGATATGCGTGGAAAGTTCTTTACGCAGAGGGTGGTGTGTGCCTGGAACGCGTTGCCAGCGGAGGTGGTAGACGCGGGCACGATAGCGTCTTTTAAGATGTATCTAGACAGATACATGAATGGGCAGGAAGCAAAGAGATACAGACCCTTAGAAAATAGGCGACATGTTTAGATAGAGGATCTGGATCGGCGCAGGCTTGGAGGGCCGAAGGGCCTGTTCCTGTGCTGTAAATTTTCTTTGTTCTTTGCTCCGGTTTCCTCCCACAGCCAAAAGACTTGCAGGTTGATGGGTAACTTGGCCATTATAAATTGCCCCTAGTATAGGTAGGTGGTAGGGAAATATCGGGACAGGGGACAGGTGAGGATGTGGTAGGAATATAGGATTAGTGTAGGATTAGTATAAATGGATGGTTAATGGTTGGCACAGACTCGGTGGGCCAAAGGGCCTGTTTCAGTGCTGTGTCTCCAAATCAAAAAAATCAAAATCAAATCAGATAACATCCACTTCCCTTCCTTCATCAATCATCGTTGTCACTTCCTCAGAAAACTCAATCAAGTTGATTTGGAGTTGGGGACCACGTGTAGGGTGTCAAAGTTTGCAGATGACACTAAGATGAATGGCAGAGCAAAGTGTGCAGATGACTGTGAAACTTTGCAGAGGAACATAGATGCATTGAGTGAGTGGGCAAAGGTCTGGCAGATGGAATACAATGTTAGTAAACGTGAAGTCATTAATTTTGGTAGGAGTAACAGGAAAAAGGATTATTACTTGAATGGTAAAAAGTTGCAGCATGCTGCTATGCAGAGGGACCTGGGTGTCCTTGTGCATGAATCACAGAAGGTTGGTCTGCAGGTACAGCAAGTAATTAGGAAGGCAAATGGAATTTTGTCCTTCATTGCTAAAGGGATTGAGTTTAAAAGCAGAGAGGTTATGTTGCAGCTGTATAAGGTACTGGAGATGCCGCACCTGGAGTACTGTGTGCAGTTTTGGTCTCCTTACTTGAGAAAGGATATACTGGCACTGGAGAGGGTGCAGAGGAGGTTCACTCGGTTGATTCCGGAGTTGAGGGGGTTGGTTTATGAGGAGAGACTGAGTAGATTGGGATTATATTCATTGGAATTCAGAAGAATGAGGGGGGATCTTATAGAAACATATAAAATTATGAAGGGAATAGATAAGATACAAGTAGAGAGGATGTTTCCACTGGCAGGTGAAGCTAGGACAAGAGGGCATAGCCTCAAGATTAGAGGGAGCAGATTTAGGACTGAATTAAGAAGGAACCTCTTCACCCAGAGGGTTGTTAATCTATGGAATTCCTTGCCCAGTGAAGTAGTTGACGCTTCTTCAGTAAACATTTTTAAAGCTAAGGTAGATATCTTTTTGAATAATAAAGGATTTAAGGGATACGGTGGGAGCGCGGGTAAGTGGATCTGAGTCCATGAAAAGATCAGCCATGATCTTATTGAATGGCGGAGCAGGCTCGAGGGGCCGGACAGCCTACTCCTGCTCCTAGTTCTTATGATCTAAGTTAGTGAGACACAACCTCCCCTTCACAAAACCATGCTGCCTCTCGCTAATAAGTTCGTTTGTTTCCAAATGGGAGTAAATCCTGTCCCGAAGAATCCTCTCTAATAATTTCCCTACCACTGGCGTAAGGCTCACCAGCCTATAATTTCCTGGATTATCCTTGCTACCCTTCTTAAACAAAGGAACAACATTGGCTATTCTCCAGTCCTCTGGGACCTCACCTGTAGCCAATGAGGATACAAAGATTTCTGTCAAGGCCCCAGCAATTTCCTCCCTTGCCTCCCACAGTATTCTGGGGTAGATCCCATCAGGCCCTGGGGACTTATCTACCTTAATGTTTTTCAAGACGCCCAACACCTCCCCCTTTTTGATAACGACATGACCGAGACTATCTACACTCCCTTCCTTGGATTCATCATCCACCAAGTCCTTCTCTTTGGTGAATACTAATGCACAGAACTCATTTAGTACCTCGCCCATTTCCTCTGGCTCCACGCATAGATTCCCTTCTCTGTCCTTGAGTGGGCCAACCCTTTTCCTGGCTACTCTCTTGCTCTTTATATACGTATAAAAAGCCTTGGGATTCTCCTAAATCCTGTTTGCCAATGACTTTTCATGTCCCCTTTTCGCCCTCCTGACTCCTTGCTTAAGTTCCTTCCTACTTTCTCTATATTCCTCAAGGGATTCGTCTGTTCCCAGTCTTCTAGCCCTTACGAATGCTTCCTTTTTCTTTTTGACTAGGCTCACAATATCCCGCGTTATCCAAGGTTCCCGAAACTTGCCAAACTTATCCTTCTTCCTCACAGGAACATGCCGGTCCTGGATTCTAATCAACTGACGTTTGAAAGACTCCCACATGTCAGATGTTGATTTACCCTCAAACAGCCACCCCCAATCTAAATTCTTCAGTACCTGCCTAATATTGTTATTATTAGCCTTTCCCCAATTTAGCACCTTCACCCAAGGACTACTCTTATCCTTATCCACAAGTACCTTAAAACTTACTTCTATTTTGAGTTCTGACTTAAGTTTCAAGTTGTCAAGAAAAATGTTGTAAGAATGGAGAATGTAAAGGAAGCTTCTGATAATAATGTGTGTGAGCTTTAATGTGCTCTTTGACATTTTGGGTTTATAAATACGAGTTCATATTTCTCGGGTGCATGGAACTATGAAAGTGTGGTTCTGATGATTGAACGTGCCCGTGCCAATTTAATCTTCTGTTAAGTTGTCGATCTATGGGAAGCAATTAGTGTTGGGAGTTTATTGTGTTATTACGTCTCCCAGGCAAAAGAAGAGAGTTGTGGGGAAATGTGACAAGTTCTATCAGTGCTCTGTCCCTTTAAGAAACTGTGGTACAAGCTGCAAAGGCAAATCACTTACAGGCTTCTTTTGTTTTGGACTAAATACTTTAAGATGTTTCTTGGGAATTAATCCTTGTTTCGATTTTTAATTACAAGCACTTCAGATGCTTAAATAAAAATAGACAAGTAATGTAATTTGTTTTTTTAAAAGCACGTGCTTTTTTTCTGCTTGTGTATGGAATAAATGGATTTTTTTGGTGGATGATGTCTATGTGCTTCAAGTTTCAGTGTTTTTCTTCCTGAAATTGTGGATTTGTGGTTGTAGTTTCAGCACTTCAAGTTTGAAAACTCATAGTAAAATTGTGAGTTGGTTTGGAAGGGAAGTGTAAATTAACTGAAATAAATGTTTTAAGTTATAAGATTCAAGGTGGGGTTGCTGACTAGGAACCCAACTGGAATGGGGTTTATTAAACATGTGGGGATTCTAATCCAGATACAAATTCACATATTCTAGAATGGGGTGGTTTTAATGTTAGACAATGTAAATTGGAATTTGGGTTGTTTGAAGTGATTATGATTAATCCTGTTCTGATGAAGGGTCACTGACCTGAAACATTAACTCTGCTTGGCTCTCCACAGATGTTGCCAGACCTGCTGAGTATTTCCAGCACTTTCTGTTTTTATTTCAGATTTCCAGCATCTGCAGTATTTTGCTTTTATGATTAATCCTGTGTTGGGTTAATCTTGGGCTCGAGACTTTTTCACAAAAGTTAAAAGTTTCTTTTTGGGAACCATTGGCGTTCTTGCTCTGAAATAGTTGAGAAAAGGAATTTGGCAAAAGTTTAAAAGCCTTTCTTTGTTCAGAAGAAAATAGGTTGAACTGGTTTGTTGAGATTCTTGTAATACATTTGTTTCTTGATTTTAAAAAAAGGAGAGCTTGGAATTTTTGAAAGAGAACCTGAGCAGAAGATTCTGAAATCTGAAGAAGTTGCAGGGAAAAAAATCAGAATAGTTTGAATAATAAAACAGTCAAATAGAAAAGATTTGGGTATTTTCTTTGTTTGGAAAAAAGCTCAGTTCAAACTAGCTAGAGCACATGGCAATGTCTTTGTCTGCAGTGCATTATGGGTATATCCTGGCAGGACAAAATCTCAAATGTGACAGTCCTCTCAAAGACAGAGCTCCCAAGTGTGTTGGCACTAATCAAACAGAGGCAGCTTCGCAGGATCAGACACATCTGCAGGATGGAAGATGGATGCATACCCAAGGACTTCTACATGGTGAGGTAGCTGGGGTCAGATGACCAGTGGGGAGCCCAAAGCTCCATTTCAAAGATGTTTGCAAGCGTGACATGAAGGTCCTAAACGCCGAGTATCACAGCTGAGAGTCACTGGCTGGTAAAAGAGGGAAATGGCGACACATCCTGTGGACTAGTATGCACTACCATGACGACCGGTGGCTACAGCAGCATGGCAACTGGCACCAACACCGAAAACCACAACTCACAGCATCACTTGGCAGCTTCACGTGCGACACATGTGGCAGAGCCTGCCTCTCACGGATTCACCCTCACAGTCATCAGCAAAGGTGCACCAAGAGAAGACACCCCACCTAAATGGACTGTTTGCTGCATGTCCATTATCTTTCTTAGATGGAAGGATGACAACTATCTATCAACTATCTTTTTAAAAAAGGAGGAGGGGTGATAACAACATCACCAGTCAATCTGAGGGCTTTTGTCCCGCCCTCTTTCAAAACAGCAGAGAGTTAACCCTTTCCGCTAGCAGCTTAACCTAACCACACACCTTTCTAGATATTGGGCATCATTAAAAAATGTAAGTTTTTGAGTTGTCGGGCTGACCATGAGCAGAATGGATCCTTTGTGGTTTCTTTACAGGTTACAGGGCAGCTGCAAGAATTTAA
The DNA here is from genome assembly GCF_036365525.1 of Heterodontus francisci. Taxonomy (NCBI): domain Eukaryota; kingdom Metazoa; phylum Chordata; class Chondrichthyes; order Heterodontiformes; family Heterodontidae; genus Heterodontus; species Heterodontus francisci. The sequence continues at coordinate 2,031,030 of NC_090379.1, forward strand.
GGACATTTGTGTTCGGAGTCTGGGCACAAGAAATTAGAATTGCTGAAGTAAAATTAGATTCATATGAGTTGATATTTTAAACATTTAAGGAAACAATAAAAGGATGTACACACATAATTTTGATGGGTTTTATGGATATAAGTAAAAAAAAATAATGTTTTATTTGAAGAGAATTAAATAAATTAATTGTATTGTTAGGTAATCTGCAGGTGGAGGAACTAGAGTCGAACCGAAAGGAATATCAATCTAAATAACGCAAATTATGGAAAAGAGAAACCAAAAAAAAGAAGGAAAGGCAGCGGCTCTGGTACCTCCGTCCCAGAGGGAGGAGCGGGAAAGTACAAAGAAAATCAGCAAGGAAGTTTGAATATGTATATACACAACCAGAACTATATTAAGTAATCTTTTGGGCCTCCTTATCTCGAGAGACAATGGATACGCGCCTGGAGGTGGTCAGTGGTTTGTGAAGCAGCGCCTGGAGTGGCTATAAAGGCCAATTCTGGAGTGACAGGCTCTTCCACAGGTGCTGCAGAGAAATTTGTTTGTTGGGGCTGTTGCACAGTTGGCTCTCCCCTTGCGCCTCTGTCTTTTTTCCTGCCAACTACTAAGTCTCTTCGACTCGCCACAATTTAGCCCTGTCTTTATGGCTGCCCGCCAGCTCTGGCGAATGCTGGCAACTGACTCCCACGACTTGTGATCAATGTCACACGATTTCATGTCGCGTTTGCAGACGTCTTTATAACGGAGACATGGACGGCCGGTGGGTCTGATACCAGTGGCGAGCTCGCTGTACAATGTGTCTTTGGGGATCCTGCCATCTTCCATGCGGCTCACATGGCCAAGCCATCTCAAGCGCCGCTGACTCAGTAGTGTGTATAAGCTGGGGATGTTGGCCGCTTCAAGGACTTCTGTGTTGGAGATATAGTCCTGCCACCTGATGCCAAGTATTCTCCGAAGGCAGCGAAGATGGAATGAATTGAGACGTCGCTCTTGGCTGGCATACGTTGTCCAGGCCTCGCTGCCGTAGAGCAAGGTACTGAGGACACAGGCCTGATACACTCGGACTTTTGTGTTCCGTGTCAGTGCGCCATTTTCCCACACTCTCTTGGCCAGTCTGGACATAGCAGTGGAAGCCTTACCCATGCGCTTGTTGATTTCTGCATCTAGAGACAGGTTACTGGTGATAGTTGAGCCTAGGTAGGTGAACTCTTGAACCACTTCCAGAGCGTGGTCGCCAATATTGATGGATGGAGCATTTCTGACATCCTGCCCCATGTAACCATAATATACCAGAGCAAAATTTTGCTTTGTTTCATGTTTTACAGGAAATGTGGTGGAAGTTAACCTTAACGATAGTTGTGTTTGGAGGAGGCAAAGGATATCAAACACAACAGTATATGATTGTTGTGATCTGGAGGGATCATTACAAACACCCAGTGGTGACATCCCATGGTGGTGAATGATTACTCAGCTCCAGGTGCTCCCCTCTTGCACTTGTTACGACACTAAACCCACCAATCTGAGACTCATTAGTCCTCAGGGGAAGATTGTAATGCTAATTCCCTAAGTCACTGGCAGACAGGTTCCTTGTGGCTTAAGGTGGCAAAGAGATGGCCAGAGCAAAGAGTGGAGGGAAGGGCCGGTCCAAATGGGAGGTGGCAACTGTTGTTGAGAGGGTTGCAGTTCGGAGGGGAATAATAAACACTGGCACTAAGAATGTGGTTGTGAGTTTAATTGACATAGAGGGTGAAATGGCTTCATGTCAATCAGATGAAACTAATAACCCCATGAGATTCCGGGAATGTAAATGGAAGGTAATGGCACATAAGCTTATTGTGTGAGATTTGGAGGATGATTCCCCCAGTCTCACAACAGAGGGGTGAGAGTGCTGGGGTGACTGACAGCACTGACAGTGTAACAGGCCTAACAGAATCTCAGGGATTGAGGCTGGATGTGATGACTGACCCGGAAAGAGTAAAAGCAGAGGGTGAAGAACCGATGGTAGGACCATCATCGTCACTGCCAGTAACATCCAGACCTGGAACATCTAGGGAAACCCAGAGGAATACTCAGGAAAAGTGTTTGGAAGCCGAAATTCAAATGGGACGCCAAGTTTGTTTACTTGTAAAATGGGAACTGTTGCAAATACATAAGGAACAAAATGATGAAATGATGAATAATGTAAATAAATGCAGTGAACCAAGTAACGCACTTGTGACCTGGTTTTGCTCACAAAGCTGTTTTGGTTTTTGTTGTATCTTGCAGGAAATGTGGACTTTGGTGCTGTTGCTCATAAGTATGTGACTGGGTGCACACAGAAAGACCATGTTGTGACCGAACAGACCCGCCCTTGCCAGGGTCAGCACGTCCATGGATGATGATGGGATGGGTCAAGGCAACATAGCATTGTTAACGATACCTCAGATGATAAGGATTGTTTGGCAGTTCTTGAAGTGGGGAAGAAGATGTATTGCATTAACATCAGGGGCCATTATAGAGATGCTTCATTTTGGATCATAATAACCAAAGTTTGGCTGAGGGTTCCATGGCCGGGTGGAGGGGAGGGGAACATGGATAAACTAAAGAGGGCCAGGAAAAGAATGCACCCCAACAGATGAATACTGGAGAGGGACGGGAGGGGAAGCGAGCTATAAGTCAAGTTGGCAGAGGTAAAGGAAGTGGGGGCCAGATAACTCGTCAGGGAAATAGTTTAGAGGGTCTTAATTTCACAGGTGAGAGCAAGTTAAGGTGTCAATTAAAGAACATTTTAAAGGGTAGCTATGGAAATCAAAGGTGAGAATTAAAGAAAAGTTAGGCAGTGATGATCCACTTATAAAAGATGGTGGATCATCTAGAAACTGAAGCAGTAAAGATAAACAAGATCATAAAGGAAGGGGTGAACGCGTCTACAGAAGTTGCAGGAAATGACGTGTGCATCATGTACGGCTCTTGGTTAATTGAGCAGACTGGGGATAATTTACAGAAAATTGCGAAAGGGGAGGTACCATTATGGATTGGGGATAAAGAATTGCAATATATTTCCCTGATGGTGTTGGATTGGTACTATATTTCCCTGATGGTGTTGGATTGGTACTATATTTCCCTGATGGTGTTGGATTGGTAATATATTTCCCCGATGGTGTTGGATTGGTAATATATTTCCCTGATGGTGTTGGATTGGTAATATATTTCCCTGATGGTGTTGGATTGGTAATATATTTCCCTGATGGTGTTGGATTGGTAATATATTTCCCTGATGGTGTTGGATTGGTAATATATTTCCCTGATGGTGTTGGATTGGTACTATATTTCCCTGATGGTGTTGGATTGGTAATATATTTCCCTGATGGTGTTGGATTGGTAATATATTTCCCTGATGGTGTTGGATTGGTACTATATTTCCCTGATGGTGTTGGATTGGTAATATATTTCCCTGATGGTGTTGGATTGGTACTATATTTCCCCGATGGTGTTGGATTGGTAATATATTTCCCTGATGGTGTTGGATTGGTAATATATTTCCCTGATGGTGTTGGATTGGTACTATATTTCCCTGATGGTGTTGGATTGGTAATATATTTCCCTGATGGTGTTGGATTGGTACTATATTTCCCTGATGGTGTTGGATTGGTACTATATTTCCCTGATGGTGTTGGATTGGTAATATATTTCCCTGATGGTGTTGGATTGGTACGATATTTCCCCGATGGTGTTGGATTGGTAATATATTTCCCTGATGGTGTTGGATTGGTGCTATATTTCCCTGATGGTGTTGGATTGGTAATATATTTCCCTGATGGTGTTGGATTGGTAATATATTTCCCTGATGATGTTGGATTGGTGCTATATTTCCCTGATGGTGTTGGATTGGTAATATATTTCCCTGATGGTGTTGGATTGGTACGATATTTCCCCGATGGTGTTGGATTGGTAATATATTTCCCTGATGGTGTTGGATTGGTGCTATATTTCCCTGATGGTGTTGGATTGGTAATATATTTCCCTGATGGTGTTGGATTGGTAATATATTTCCCTGATGGTGTTGGATTGGTGCTATATTTCCCTGATGGTGTTGGATTGGTAATATATTTCCCTGATGGTGTTGGATTGGTGCTATATTTCCCTGATGGTGTTGGATTGGTAATATATTTCCCTGATGGTGTTGGATTGGTGCTATATTTCCCTGAAGGTGTTGGATTGGTAATATATTTCCCCGATGGTGTTGGATTGGTAATATATTTCCCTGATGGTGTTGGATTGGTAATATATTTCCCTGATGGTGTTGGATTGGTACTATATTTCCCTGATGGTGTTGGATTGGTAATATATTTCCCTGATGGTGTTGGATTGGTACTATATTTCCCTGATGGTGTTGGATTGGTAATATATTTCCCTGATGGTGTTGGATTGGTAATATATTTCCCTGATGGTGTTGGATTGGTACTATATTTCCCTGATGGTGTTGGATTGGTAATGTATTTCCCTGATGGTGTTGGATTGGTAATATATTTCCCTGATGGTGTTGGATTGGTAATATATTTCCCCGATGGTGTTGGATTGGTAATATATTTCCCTGATGGTGTTGGATTGGTACTATATTTCCCTGATGGTGTTGGATTGGTAATGTATTTCCCTGATGGTGTTGGATTGGTACTATATTTCCCTGATGGTGTTGGATTGGTAATATATTTCCCTGATGGTTTTGGATTGGTAATATATTTCCCCGATGGTGTTGGATTGGTAATATATTTCCCCGATGGTGTTGGATTGGTAATATATTTCCCCGATGGTGTAGGATTGGTAATATATTTCCCCGATGGTGTTGGATTGGTAATATATTTCCCCGATGGTGTTGGATTGGTAATATATTTCCCCGATGGTGTTGGATTGGTAATATATTTCCCCGATGGTGTTGGATTGGTAATATATTTCCCCGATGGTGTTGGATTGGTAATATATTTCCCCGATGGTGTTGGATTGGTAATATATTTCCCTGATGGTGTTGGATTGGTAATATATTTCCCTGATGGTGTTGGATTGGTAATATATTTCCCTGATGGTGTTGGATTGGTAATATATTTCCCTGATGGTGTTGGATTGGTAATATATTTCCCTGATGGTGTTGGATTGGTACTATATTTCCCTGATGGTGTTGGATTGGTACTATATTTCCCTGATGGTGTTGGATTGGTAATATATTTCCCTGATGGTGTTGGATTGGTACTATATTTCCCTGATGGTGTTGGATTGGTAATATATTTCCCTGATGGTGTTGGATTGGTAATATATTTCCCTGATGGTGTTGGATTGGTAATATATTTCCCTGATGGTGTTGGATTGGTAATATATTTCCCCGATGGTGTTGGATTGGTAATATATTTCCCCGATGGTGTTGGATTGGTAATATATTTCCCCGATGGTGTTGGATTGGTAATATATTTCCCCGATGGTGTTGGATTGGTAATATATTTCCCCGATGGTGTTGGATTGGTAATATATTTCCCCGATGGTGTTGGATTGGTAATATATTTCCCCGATGGTGTTGGATTGGTAATATATTTCCCCGATGGTGTTGGATTGGTAATATATTTCCCCGATGGTGTTGGATTGGTAATATATTTCCCTGATGGTGTTGGATTGGTACTATATTTCCCTGATGGTGTTGGATTGGTACTATATTTCCCTGATGGTGTTGGATTGGTACTATATTTCCCTGATGGTGTTGGATTGGTAATATATTTCCCTGATGGTGTTGGATTGGTAATATATTTCCCTGATGGTGTTGGATTGGTAATATATTTCCCTGATGGTGTTGGATTGGTACTATATTTCCCTGATGGTGTTGGATTGGTAATATATTTCCCTGATGGTGTTGGATTGGTACTATATTTCCTTGATGGTGTTGGATTGGTACTATATTTCCCTGATGGTGTTGGATTGGTAATATATTTCCCTGATGGTGTTGGATTGGTACTATATTTCCCTGATGGTGTTGGATTGGTAATATATTTCCCTGATGGTGTTGGATTGGTACTATGTTTCGCTGATGGTGTTGGATTGGTAATATATTTCCCTGATGGTGTTGGATTGGTACTATATTTCCTTGATGGTGTTGGATTGGTACTATATTTCCCTGATGGTGTTGGATTGGTAATATATTTCCCTGATGGTGTTGGATTGGTACTATATTTCCCTGATGGTGTTGGATTGGTAATATATTTCCCTGATGGTGTTGGATTGGTACTATGTTTCGCTGATGGTGTTGGATTGGTAATATATTTCCCTGATGGTGTTGGATTGGTACTATATTTCCTTGATGGTGTTGGATTGGTACTATATTTCCCTGATGGTGTTGGATTGGTAATATATTTCCCTGATGGTGTTGGATTGGTAATATATTTCCCTGATGGTGTTGGATTGGTAATATATTTCCCTGATGGTGTTGGATTGGTAATATATTTCCCTGATGGTGTTGGATTGGTAATATATTTCCCTGATGGTGTTGGATTGGTAATATATTTCCCTGATGGTGTTGGATTGGTACTATATTTCCTTGATGGTGTTGGATTGGTACTATATTTCCCTGATGGTGTTGGATTGGTAATATATTTCCCTGATGGTGTTGGATTGGTACTATGTTTCGCTGATGGTGTTGGATTGGTAATATATTTCCCTGATGGTGTTGGATTGGTACTATATTTCCTTGATGGTGTTGGATTGGTACTATATTTCCCTGATGGTGTTGGATTGGTAATATATTTCCCTGATGGTGTTGGATTGGTACTATGTTTCGCTGATGGTGTTGGATTGGTAATATATTTCCCTGATGGTGTTGGATTGGTACTATATTTCCTTGATGGTGTTGGATTGGTACTATATTTCCCTGATGGTGTTGGATTGGTAATATATTTCCCCGATGGTGTTGGATTGGTAATATATTTCCCTGATGGTGTTGGATTGGTAATATATTTCCCTGATGGTGTTGGATTGGTAATATATTTCCCTGATGGTGTTGGATTGGTAATATATTTCCCTGATGGTGTTGGATTGGTAATATATTTCCCCGATGGTGTTGGATTGGTAATATATTTCCCTGATGGTGTTGGATTGGTAATATATTTCCCTGATGGTGTTGGATTGGTACTATATTTCCCTGATGGTGTTGGATTGGTAATATATTTCCCTGATGGTGTTGGATTGGTACTATATTTCCCTGATGGTGTTGGATTGGTAATATATTTCCCTGATGGTGTTGGATTGGTAATATATTTCCCTGATGGTGTTGGATTGGTACTGTATTTCCCTGATGGTGTTGGATTGGTAATATATTTCCCCGATGGTGTTGGATTGGTAATATATTTCCCCGATGGTGTTGGATTGGTAATATATTTCCCTGATGGTGTTGGATTGGTACTGTATTTCCCTGATGGTGTTGGATTGGTAATATATTTCCCTGATGGTGTTGGATTGGTACTATATTTCCTTGATGGTGTTGGATTGGTACTATATTTCCCTGATGGTGTTGGATTGGTAATATATTTCCCTGATGGTGTTGGATTGGTACTATATTTCCCTGATGGTGTTGGATTGGTAATATATTTCCCTGATGGTGTTGGATTGGTAATATATTTCCCTGATGGTGTTGGATTGGTAATATATTTCCCTGATGGTGTTGGATTGGTAATATATTTCCCCGATGGTGTTGGATTGGTACTATATTTCCCTGATGGTGTTGGATTGGTAATATATTTCCCTGATGGTGTTGGATTGGTACTATATTTCCCTGATGGTGTTGGATTGGTAATATATTTCCCTGATGGTGTTGGATTGGTACTATATTTCCCTGATGGTGTTGGATTGGTAATATATTTCCCCGATGGTGTTGGATTGGTAATATATTTCCCCGATGGTGTTGGATTGGTAATATATTTCCCTGATGGTGTTGGATTGGTACTGTATTTCCCTGATGGTGTTGGATTGGTAATATATTTCCCCGATGGTGTAGGATTGGTAATATATTTCCCTGATGGTGTTGGATTGGTAATATATTTCCCTGATGGTGTTGGATTGGTACTGTATTTCCCTGATGGTGTTGGATTGGTAATATATTTCCCCGATGGTGTTGGATTGGTAATATATTTCCCTGATGGTGTTGGATTGGTAATATATTTCCCTGATGGTGTTGGATTGGTACTGTATTTCCCTGATGGTGTTGGATTGGTAATATATTTCCCCGATGGTGTAGGATTGGTAATATATTTCCCCGATGGTGTTGGATTGGTAATATATTTCCCCGATGGTGTTGGATTGGTAATATATTTCCCCGATGGTGTTGGATTGGTAATATATTTCCCCGATGGTGTTGGATTGGTAATATATTTCCCCGATGGTGTTGGATTGGTAATATATTTCCCCGATGGTGTTGGATTGGTAATATATTTCCCCGATGGTGTTGGATTGGTAATATATTTCCCTGATGGTGTTGGATTGGTTATATATTTCCCTGATGGTGTTGGATTGGTAATATATTTCCCTGATGGTGTTGGATTGGTACTATATTTCCCTGATGGTGTTGGATTGGTACTATATTTCCCTGATGGTGTTGGATTGGTAATATATTTCCCTGATGGTGTTGGATTGGTACTATATTTCCCTGATGGTGTTGGATTGGTAATATATTTCCCTGATGGTGTTGGATTGGTAATATATTTCCCTGATGGTGTTGGATTGGTAATATATTTCCCCGATGGTGTTGGATTGGTAATATATTTCCCCGATGGTGTTGGATTGGTAATATATTTCCCCGATGGTGTTGGATTGGTAATATATTTCCCCGATGGTGTTGGATTGGTAATATATTTCCCCGATGGTGTTGGATTGGTATTATATTTCCCCGATGGTGTTGGATTGGTAATATATTTCCCCGATGGTGTTGGATTGGTAATATATTTCCCCGATGGTGTTGGATTGGTAATATATTTCCCCGATGGTGTTGGATTGGTAATATATTTCCCCGATGGTGTTGGATTGGTAATATATTTCCCCGATGGTGTTGGATTGGTAATATATTTCCCCGATGGTTTTGCATTGGTAATATATTTCCCTGATGGTGTTGGATTGGTAATATATTTCCCTGATGGTGTTGGATTGGTACTATATTTCCCTGATGGTGTTGGATTGGTACTATATTTCCCTGATGGTGTTGGATTGGTAATATATTTCCCTGATGGTGTTGGATTGGTAATATATTTCCCTGATGGTGTTGGATTGGTAATATATTTCCCTGATGGTGTTGGATTGGTAATATATTTCCCTGATGGTGTTGGATTGGTAATATATTTCCCTGATGGTGTTGGATTGGTACTATATTTCCGTGATGGTGTTGGATTGGTAATATATTTCCCTGATGGTGTTGGATTGGTACTATATTTCCCTGATGGTGTTGGATTGGTAATATATTTCCCTGATGGTGTTGGATTGGTAATATATTTCCCTGATGGTGTTGGATTGGTAATATATTTCCCTGATGGTGTTGGATTGGTACTATATTTCCCTGATGGTGTTGGATTGGTAATATATTTCCCTGATGGTGTTGGATTGGTACTATATTTCCCTGATGGTGTTGGATTGGTAATATATTTCCCTGATGGTGTTGGATTGGTAATATATTTCCCTGATGGTGTTGGATTGGTAATATATTTCCCTGATGGTGTTGGATTGGTAATATATTTCCCTGATGGTCTTGGATTGGTAATATATTTCCCTGATGGTGTTGGATTGGTAATATATTTCCCTGATGGTGTTGGATTGGTAATATATTTCCCTGATGGTGTTGGATTGGTACTATATTTCCCGGATGGTGTTGGATTGGTAATATATTTCCCAGATAGTCTTGGATTGGTACTATATTTCCCTGATGGTGTTGGATTGGTGATATATTTCCCTGATGGTGTTGGATTGGTAATACATTTCCCTGATGGTGTTGGATTGGTAATACATTTCCCTGATGGTGTTGGATTGGTAATATATTTCCCTGATGGTGTTGGATTGGTAATATATTTCCCTGATGGTGTTGGATTGGTAATATATTTCCCTGATGGTGTTGGATTGGTGATATATTTCCCTGATGGTGTTGGATTGGTAATACATTTCCCTGATGGTGTTGGATTGGTAATATATTTCCCTGATGGTGATGGATTGGTAATACATTTCCCTGATGGTGTTGGATTGGTAATATATTTCCCTGATGGTGTTGGATTGGTAATATATTTCCTTGATGGTGTTGGATTGGTAATATATTTCCCTGATGGTGTTGGATTGGTAATATATTTCCCTGATGGTGTTGGATTGGTACTATATTTCCCTGATGGTGTTGGATTGGTACTATATTTCCCTGATGGTGTTGGATTGGTAATATATTTCCCTGATGGTGTTGGATTGGTAATATATTTCCCTGATGGTGCTGGATTTGTAATATATTTCCCTGATGGTGTTGGATTGGTAATATATTTCCCTGATGGTGTTGGATTGGTAATATATTTCCCTGATGGTGTTGGATTGGTAATATATTTCCCTGATGGTGTTGGATTGGTACTATATTTCCCTGATGGTGTTGGATTGGTAATATATTTCCCTGATGCTGTTGGATTGGTACTATATTTCCCTGATGGTGTTGGATTGGTAATATATTTCCCTGATGGTGTTGGATTGGTAATATATTTCCCTGATGGTGTTGGATTGGTAATATATTTCCCTGATGGTGTTGGATTGGTAATATATTTCCCTGATGGTGTTGGATTGGTAATATATTTCCCTGATGGTGTTGGATTGGTACTATATTTCCCTGATGGTGTTGGATTGGTAATATATTTCCCTGATGGTGTTGGATTGGTAATATATTTCCCTGATGGTGTTGGATTGGTAATATATTTCCCTGATGGTGTTGGATTGGTAATATATTTCCCTGATGGTGTTGGATTGGTAATATATTTCCCTGATGGTGTTGGATTGGTAATATATTTCCCTGATGGTGTTGGATTGGTAATATATTTCCCTGATGGTGTTGGATTGGTACTATATTTCCCGGATGGTGTTGGATTGGTAATATATTTCCCAGATAGTCTTGGATTGGTACTATATTTCCCTGATGGTGTTGGATTGGTAATATATTTCCCTGATGGTGTTGGATTGGTACTATATTTCCCTGATGGTGTTGGATTGGTACTATATTTCCCTGATGGTGTTGGATTGGTAATATATTTCCCGGATGGTGTTGGATTGTTAATATATTTCCCTGATGGTGTTGGATTGGTAATATATTTCCCTGATGGTGTTGGATTGGTACTATATTTCCCTGATGGTGTTGGATTGGTAATATATTTCCCTGATGGTGTTGGATTGGTACTATATTTCCCTGATGGTGTTGGATTGGTAATATATTTCCCTGATGGTGTTGGATTGTTAATATATTTCCCTGATGGTGTTGGATTGGTAATATATTTCCCTGATGGTGTTGGATTGGTACTATATTTCCCTGATGGTGTTGGATTGGTAATATATTTCCCTGATGGTGTTGGATTGGTACTATATTTCCCTGATGGTGTTGGATTGGTGATATATTTCCCTGATGGTGTTGGATTGGTAATACATTTCCCTGATGGTGTTGGATTGGTAATACATTTCCCTGATGGTGTTGGATTGGTAATACATTTCCCTGATGGTGTTGGATTGGTAATATATTTCCCCGATGGTGTTGGATTGGTAATATATTTCCCTGATGGTGTTGGATTGGTACTATATTTCCCTGATGGTGTTGGATTGGTGATATATTTCCCTGATGGTGTTGGATTGGTAATACATTTCCCTGATGGTGTTGGATTGGTAATATATTTCCCTGATGGTGTTGGATTGGTAATACATTTCCCTGATGGTGTTGGATTGGTAATATATTTCCCTGATGGTGTTGGATTGGTGATATATTTCCCTGATGGTGTTGGATTGGTAATACATTTCCCTGATGGTGTTGGATTGGTACTATATTTCCCTGATGGTGTTGGATTGGTGATATATTTCCCTGATGGTGTTGGATTGGTAATACATTTCCCTGATGGTGTTGGATTGGTAATATATTTCCCTGATGGTGTTGGATTGGTAATATATTTCCCTGATGGTGTTGGATTGGTAATATATTTCCCTGATGGTGTTGGATTGGTAATACATTTCCCTGATGGTGTTGGATTGGTGATATATTTCCCTGATGGTGTTGGATTGGTAATACATTTCCCTGATGGTGTTGGATTGGTAATATATTTCCCTGATGGTGTTGGATTGGTACTTTATTTCCCTGATGGTGTTGGATTGGTAATACATTTCCCTGATGGTGTTGGATTGGTACTATATTTCCCTGATGGTGTTGGATTGGTAATACATTTCCCTGATGGTGTTTGATTGGTAATATATTTCCCTGATGGTGTTGGATTGGTAATACATTTCCCTGATGGTGTTGGATTGGTAATATATTTCCCTGATGGTGTTGGATTGGTAATACATTTCCCTGATGGTGTTGGATTGGTAATATATTTCCCTGATGGTGTTGGATTGGTAATACATTTCCCTGATGGTGTTGGATTGGTAATATATTTCCCTGATGGTGTTGGATTGGTAATATATTTCCCTGATGGTGTTGGATTGGTAATATATTTCCCTGATGGTGTTGGATTTGTAATGTATTTCCCTGATGGTGTTGGATTGGTAATATATTTCCCTGATGGTGTTGGATTGGTAATATATTTCCCTGATGGTGTTGGATTGGTAATATATTTCCCTGATGGTGTTGGATTGGTAATATATTTCCCTGATGGTGTTGGATTGGTAATATATTTCCCTGATGGTGTTGGATTGGTAATATATTTCCCTGATGGTGTTGGATTGGTAATATATTTCCCTGATGCCACATCATTTACAAGGTGGAGAATATCAGGGTCAGGGTTAGGGTTTGGGATGGTATGTTAGTAAAGACCCGGGACATCATAACCTATGCAGTCAACCTGGAAGATTACATGATGCGAGTTAGTTTCGAGGGATGTTAGAAACGGGTAGATGAATGGTGTGTGTGTAATAAATAAAGGAACACAGGTTGTCCATTTAATATAATTAATGGAAGCTGTCAGAGCACAGTTTGCTGATACCCAGATTGCTTACAGTGGGGAGGGAGAATATTGTGTCTTTACCAAGAGAAAGAGTTTTTCTAAGATCAAGGACCAGTGTGTCGCATTACTGAGCTGACATTCTGTTATATATCAAAGACCAGTCAGGTTGGGAATGTGTGAATCAGTCAATATTTACCATCACAATATGACAGAGTTGAGGCTGGAGGATGAACTCCGAGGTGAGGTGTGAAAATGTGTAGGAAGGTTTAAGTATGATATCCCTCTGCTCTCTGAACACCTGAAGGAATTGCACAATGGAATAGAACAGTCCAGGAGAGTGTTCTATAAATTAGAGCAGCAGAAGAGGTTAATTCAGGAAAAGGTGAAGGCTATCCCTGACCGAAGGTCACGGGAAACATTTTGGAATTATGGGATGAATATTCTGATCCATCCATGGATCCCCATTATTTCTCATGTCTTGGTAGTGGTATAGTTTACAATTGTTGTTCATTTATTACAGCTCTCCTGCAAACGTCGAAGGCATAGAAAACAGATGAACTGAGAGCGCAAAGAGAAATAAATAAGTATGATCTGATAGCCATTACAGAGACATGGCTGCAGGATGACAAAGGCTGGGACCTGAATATTCAAGAGTACATGGCGTTTAGGAAGGACAGGAAGCTGGGAAAAGGTGGAGGGATAGCTCTGTTAATTAATGATGGTATTAGAGCAATAGAGAAGGATGATCTAAGTTCAGGAGACCAGGATGTAGAAGCAGTTTGGGTAGAGATGAGAAATCATAAAGGCAAGAAGTCACTTGTGGGAGTGGTGTACTGGCCACCTAACATTAACCACACTGTAGGATGGGGTATGAAGGAAGAAATAATGGCAGATTGTCAGAAAGGTATGGTGATTATTATGGGAGATTTTAACCAACATATAGACTGGAAAAATCAGATGGGCAGAGGTCGCCTAGATGAGGAGTACATAGAATGTTTTTGGGATAATTTCTTGGAACAATACGTCCTGGAGCCAACCAGACAGCAGGCTATACTAGACCTGGTATTGTGCAACGAGATAGGATTAATAGTTAAGGTGCCCCTAGGTAGTAGTGATCATAATATGTTTGAATTTTACATTCAGTTTGAGGGAGAGAAGAGTGGGTCCAAGACTTGTATTTTAAACTTAAATAAGGGCAATTATGAGGGCATGAAAGCAGAGCTAGCTAAAGTGAACTGGCAAATCAGGTTAAGGGATAGGTCAATAGAGATGCAGTGGCAGACATTTAAGGGTATATTTCCGAATATACAGAATAGATACATTTCAACGTGAAAGAAAAATTCCAAGGGTGGGACCCGCCATCTGTGGTTAAATAAAACAGTTAAAGATTAGTATCAAACTTAAAGAAGAAGCTGATAATTGTGCAAAGATGGGAGGCAGGTCAGAAGATTGGACAGAATATAAAAAACAGCAAAGAATGACTAAAAGATTGATAAGGAAGGTAAAATTAGAGTACAAGAGAAAGCTAGCCAGAAATATAAAGACAGATAGTAAGATTTTCTATAGATATTTTTAAAAAGAAAAGAGTTAACAAAGTGACCGTTTGTCCTATAGAAAGTGAGTCTGGGGAATTAATAATGGATAATAAGGAGATGGCAGATGAATTGAACAGATATTTTGCATCAGTCTTCACTATTGAGGATACAAGTAACATCCCGGTATTAGCTGTAAGTCAGGAAATGGAAGGGAGGGAGGAACTCAAGAAAATTACAATCATCAGGGAAGTGGAACTGAGCAAATTGTTGGAGCTGCGGGCTGACAAGTCTCTGGGTCCTGATGGACTTCATCCTAGGGTCTTAAAAGAAGTGGCTAGTGAGAGACTTGATGCGTCAGTTTTAATTTTCCAAAATTCCCTAGATTCGGGGAAGGTTCCGTGAGATTGGAAAATAACGAATGAATTTCCTTTATTCAAAAAGGGAGGGAGACAGAAAACAGGAAACTACAGGCCGGTTAGCTTCACCTGTGTCTTAGGGAAAATGTTAGAAGCTATTATGAAAGATGATACAGCTCCACTCTCCCAGCTCACCCCCCCCGCAACCCCCTCCCCCACCCCCTTACAGCCCCCTTCCCAGCTCCCCCTCGCACCCCCTTCCCTCCACCCTTCCCCCTCGCACCCCCTCCTCCCACCGGCATCCTCCAACCCTGTGTAGGGGCCCGAACAACCCCACTGCCTTGTGGGCGTCTCGGGAGAGACCAAGGCTAAGGGAGTAAACCCTAACAGAAAATCCGTAGCAGAACCCCGTAGGCGGTCATGTGTCACCTTTGGCATGTTTCCGGCAGTTCCTGCAGCCATACCGGTGCCAAACGTCGTCCTCTGCACTCCCACCAGAAAGGTTGAGAGGGTGGTTTTGACGCCTGGGGAACTCTCAACCTCCATACATTCGCCCAAGCATGCGCCATGGAGAGGTCACTCCATAGTCGCCTCACAGCGACCGAAATAACACGGAAGGCAGCAGTTACGGGTTATAAGTCCAGCTCAATTGGCGTAGAGATTGGGCGCCACGGGTTGCCTTTGTCGGTGGGAGAGGTCATCGCACCTCACTGGACAGCTACTGCCTGCCTCAAACCGGGCAGCCCCCGGTCAATAAGGTTCTGTCCCGCCACAGTCTGCCTGCTTCAATGGGTGCTTGGAGCTCAGGGTCATTGCCCGAAAAGTGGACTGCAACACCGCACCAAACAGCACGACAAAAAAAGGAAAGAAGGTGCCAGCCCTTCATTTTGCAAGCTGGAACGTCAGAACTCTGTGTCCTGGCCTGTCGGAAGACCTTACACAAATCAACGATTCTCGGAAGACCGCCATCATTAACAACGAGCTCAGTAGACTCAATGTGGACATTGCAGCACTTCAGGAGACACGCTTCCCTGCGAGTGGATCTCTAAGAGAGCAAGACTACACCTTCTTCTGGCAGGGTAGGGATCCTGAAGAACCAAGACAGCATGGAGTGGACTTCGCCATCAGAAACTCTTTGCTCAGCATGATAGAGCCTCCCTCAAATGGCTCGGAACGCATACTGTCCATCCGACTGCTCACCGCCTCTGGTCCAGTACACCTACTCAGCATCTATGCTCCAACACTCTGAAGCTAAAGACCAGTTCTACGAGGAACTCCATAATATCATTAGTAGCATCCCCAACACGGAACACCTGTTCCTGCTGGGGGACTTTAATGCCAGGGTTGGGGCTGACCATGACTCATGGCCCTCCTGCCTTGGGCGCTATGGCATTAGAAGGATGAATGAGAATGGACAGAGACTGCTTGAGTTGTGTACCTATCATAACCTCTGCATCACCAACTCGTTCTTTCACACTAAACCCTGTCACCAGGTTTCTTGGAGGCACCCAAGATCACGTTGTTGGCACCAGCTGGACCTCATCATCACAAGGCGAACCTCCTTAAACAGTGTTCAAATCACATGCAGCTTCCACAGTGTGGACTGTGACACCGACCACTCCCTGGTGTGCAGCAAGGTTAGACCAAAGAAGCTGCATCACACCAAGCAGAAGGGCCACCCGCGCATCAACACGAGCAGAATTTCTCATCCACAGCTGTTACAAAAATTTCTAAATTCACTTGTGTCAGCCCTTCAAAACACTCCCACAGGGGATGCTGAGACCAAGTGCGCCCACATCAGAGATGCCATCTATGAGTCAGCAATGACCACCTATGGCAAACGTGTCATAATGAAGAGCTGGAACCTGTCATAGCCGCAAAGCACATTGCACTGTTGAACTACAAGAAAGCCCCCAGCGAGTTAACATCCGTGGCAGCCAGAAGTACTGTACAAAGAACAGCCAGGCGCTGCGCAAACGACTACTGGCAACATCTATGCAGTCATATTCAGCTGGCCTTCAATACCGGAAACATCAGAGGAATGTATGATGGCATTAAGAGAGCTTTTGGGCCAACCATCAAGAAGATCGCCCCCCTCAAATCTAAATCAGGGGACACAATCACTGACCAACGCAAGCAAATGGACCGCTGGGTTGTGCACTACCTAGAACTGTACTCCAGGGAGAATGTTGTCACTGAGACCGCCCTCAACGCCCAGCCTCTACCAGTCATGGATGAGCTGGACATATAGCCAACAAAATCGGAACTCAGTGATGCCATTGATTCTCTAGCCAGCGGAAAAGCCCCTGGGAAGGACGGCATTACCCCTGAAATAATGAAGAGTGCCAAGCCTGCTATACTCTCAGCACGACATGAACTGCTATGCCTGTGCTGGGATGAGGGAGCAGCACCCCAGGACATGCGCGATGCCAATATCATCACCCTCTATAAAAACAAAGGTGACCGCGGTGACTGCAACAACTACCGTGGAATCTCCCTGCTCAGCATCGTGGGGAAAGTCTTCGCTCGAGTCGCTTTAAACAGGCTCCAGAAGCTGGCCGAGCGCGTCTACCCTGAGGCACAGTGTGGCTTTTGTGCAGAGACATCGACCATGGACATGCTGTTCTCCCTTCATCAGATACAGGAGAAATGCTGTGAACAACAGATGCCCCTCTACATTGCTTTCATTGATCACACCAAAGCCTTTGACTTCGTCAGCAGACGTGGTCTCTTCAGACGACTAGAAAAGATTGGATGCCCACCAAAGCTACTAAGTATCATCACCTCATTCCATGACAATAGGAAGGCACAATTCAGCATAGTGGCTCCTCATCAGAGCCATTTCCTATCCTGAGTGGCGTGAAACAGGGCTGTGTTCTTGCACCCACCCACATTGTTTGGGATTTTCTTCTCCCTGCTGCTCTCACATGCGTTCAAGTCTTCAGAAGAAGGAATTTTCCTCCACACAAGATCAGATGGCAGGTTGTTCAACCTTTCCCGTCTAAGAGCGAAGACCAAAGTACAAAGCGCATGGGAAAGGCTTCCACTGGCCAAAAGAGTGTGGGAAAATGGCGCACTGACACAGAACACAAAAATACGAGTGTATCAAGCCTGTGTCCTCAGTACCTTGCTCTATGGCAGCGAGGCCTGGACAACGTATGTCAGCCAAGAGCGACGTCTCAATTCATTCCATCTTCGCTGCCTCCGGAGAATACTTGGCATCAGGTGGCAGGACCGTATCTCTAACACAGAAGTCCTCGAGGTGGCCAACATCCCCAGCTTATACACACTACTGAGTCAGCGGCGCTTGAGATGGCTTGGCCATGTGAGCCGCATGGAAGATGGCAGGATCCCCAAAGACACATTGTCCAGCGAGCTCGCCACTGGTATCAGACCCACTGGCCGTCCATGTCTCCGCTTTAAAGACGTCTGCAAACGTGACATGAGCTCCTGTGACATTGATCACAAGTCGTGCGAGTCAGTTGCCAGTGATCGCCAGAGCTGGCGGACAGCCATAAAGGTAGGGCTAAAGTGTGGCGAGTCGAAGAGACTTTGCAGTTGGCAGGAAAAAAGACAGAGGCGCAAGGGGAGAGCCAACTGTGTAACAGCCCCGACGAACAAATTTTTCTGCAGCACCTGTGGAAGAGTCTGTCACTCTAGAATTGGCCTTTATAGCCACTCCAGGCACTGCTCCACAAACCACTGACCACCTCCAGGCGCTTACCCATTGTCTCTTGAGACAAGGAGGCCAAAGAATAGCAGGGCATTTAGAAAAATACAAGGTTACCAGGCAGAGTCAACATGGTTTTGTGAAAGGGAAATCATGTTTAACCAACTTATTGGAGTTCTTGGAGGGAGTTACATGTGCTGTGGATAATGGGGAACTGGTGGATGTATTTTACTTAAATTTCCAGAAGGCATTTGATAAGGTGCCACAACAAAGGTTATTGCAGAAAATAAAAGCTCATGGTGTAGGGGGTAACATATTGGCATGGATAGAAGATTGGCTAGCTAACAGGAAACAGAGAGTAGCCATAAATGGGTCATTTTCTGGTTGGCAAGCTGTAATGAGTGGTGTCCCACAGGGATCAGTGCCAGGGCATCAAGTTTTTACAATTTATATAAATGACTTAGATGAAGGGACTGAAGCTCTTACCTTCCGGGAACGGACAGCAGTCAGACCTCTTCCAGCGTGCGGAGTTTTGGAAAAAAAGGCAAACAGTGACGTCAGAGGAGAGCTGCAAGGTGATTGGTTGGTGAGTAGCAGCTGTTAAATATCTTAAAAAATAAGGGGTAAGTTTTTTTTGTTGGAAAAAAATCTCTGGTGAAAAGGTGAGTACTACTAAAGTGTCTTTTTAAGGACTTTAGATTGAAGTGGGTAGAACAAGGCCCCTAGTGTAATTAGTATTTTTTAATTCAGGGAGTAACTAATTAACCTAAGGGTAAGTCATGGCAGGAGAGCTCAGCCCCGTGATATGCTCCTCCTGTGCTATGCGGGAAATCAGGGACGCTTCCAGTGTCCTTGACGACCATGTGTGCAGGAAGTGTATCCATCTGCAGCTACTGACTACCCGCATTACGGAGCTGGAGCTGCGGGTGGATTCACTGTGGAGCATCCGCGATGCTGAGGAAGTCGTGGATAGCACGTTCAGTGAGGTGGTCACACTGCAGGTAATGGCTGCACAGGCAGAAAAGAGGTGGGTGACCACCAGACAGAGTAGTAGGCGCAGGCAGGTAGTACAGGAGTCCCCTGTGGCCATCCCCGACTCAAACAGATATACTGCTTTGGATTCTGTTGAGGGGGATGACCTCCCAGGGGAAAGCAGCAACTGCCAAGTTTGTGGCACCACGGAGGGCTCTGCTGCACAGCAGGGGAGGAAAAGGGTTGGAAGAGCTATAGTGATAAGGGATTCTATCGTAAGGGGTACAGATAGGTGTTTCTGTAGCCACAAATGAGACTCCAGGATGGTATGTTGCCTCCCTGGTGCTGGGGTCAAGGATGTCTCGGAGCGGCTGCAGGACACTCTGAAAGGGGAGGGTGAGCAGCCAGTGGTCGTGGTCCATATTAGTACCAACGACATAGGCAGGAAGAGAGATGAGGTCCTGCAAAGTGAATATAGGGAGTTAGGCAGAAGGTTAAAAAGCAGGACCTCCAGAGTTGTAATCTCAGGATTACTCCCTGTGCCACATGCTAGTGAGGGTAGGAATAGGAGGATTAGGCAAATGAAGAGCTGGTGTAGGCGGGAGGGCTTCAGCTACTTGGATCATTGGGATCTCTTCTGGTGCAGAGGTGACCTGTACAAGAAGGACGGGTTGCATCTAAACTGGAAGGGGACCAATATCCTTGAGGGGAGGTTTGCTTGTACTACTCGGGAGGGTTTAAACTAGTCTGGCAGGGGGGTGGGACCCAAAGTAGTAGTCTCTCCGATGAGATAGTTGAGGCAAATGTGGAGGTTAAAGCAAGCAAGTCCAGTAGGCAGGCCGGGCAGGGGCAGGACAGGGAGTGTGGAAGGGCTGGAAGGCTAAACTGCATTTACTTTAATGCAAGAAGCCTTACAGGTAAGGCAGATGAACTCAGAGCATGGATCAGTACATGGGATTGTGATATTATAGCTATTATGGAAACGTGGTTGAGGGATGGGCAGGACTGGCAGCTCAATGTTCCGGGCACCAATCTTTCCAGCGTGACAGAGGTGGAGGTAAGAAGGTAAGAGAGGAGGGGGAGTTGCACTATTGATTAGGGAGGACATCACGGCAGTACTTAGAGAGGATATCCTGGGGGGGGGGCGATGTCCAGCGACGCCATATGGGTAGAACTTAGAAATAAGAAAGGGTGAACACTTTGATGGGATTATACTATAGGTCCCCCAATAATCAGAGGGAAGTGGAGGAGCATATATGTAGGGAAATCACAGACAGGGGTAAGAATTATAGGGTTTTAATAGTAGGTGATTTTAACTTCCCTAATATTGACTGGGACTGCCTTAGTAAGAAGGAATCAGAGGGGGAAGAATTTGTTCAATGTGTCCAGGATAGTTTTCTGAAGCAGTATGTGGATGACCCTACTAGAGAAGGGGCGACAGTCGACCTCCTCTTAGGAAATGAGGCTGGGCAGGTGGTTGATGTGTCAGTGGGGGAGCACTTTAGGATCAGTGACCATAACTCTATTAGCTTCTGGATAGTTATGGAAAAGGATAGGACTGGTCCTCAATTTGAAGTCCTAAATTGGGGGAAGGCTAATTTCGATGGCATCAGACAGGAACTCTCAAAAGTTGAATGGGAGAGGCTGTTTACAGGTAAAGGGACGTCTGGCAAGTGGGAGGGTTTTAAAAGTGAGATAGGAAGAGTTCAGGGCCGGAATGTTCCTGTTAGATGGAAGGGCAAGGCTGGCAAGTTTAGGGAACCGTGGTTGACGAGGGATATTGAGGGTCTGGTCAGGACAAAGAAGGAGGCATATGTCAGGTACAGGCAGATGGGATCGAGTGAACCCCTCGAGGAGTATAGAGGATGTAGGACTACACTTAAGGAAATTAGGAGGGTGAAAAGGGGCCATGAGATTTCCCTGGCAGATAATATAAAGGAGAATCCTAAAAGATTCTCTAAGTATATTAAGAGTAAAAGGGTAACTCGCAAAGGATTGCCCTGATATACACAGGGTGGTGTTGCTTATGTCAAGCAAAGTATCTTGAATAGTTAGAAGCTAAATTCAAACCACACAGCTAGGAAAGTATGTCCCCTTAAGGATCAGTGTGGCAATCTATGTGTGGAGCACGGGAAATGGGCGAGGTCTTAAATGAATACTTCTCGTCTGTATTTACCGTGGAGAAGGTCATGGAAGCTAATGAGTTGGAGGGAGGGAACAGCGATATCCTGGAGCATATCAACATTACAAAGGAGCAGGTGTTGCAAGTTTTGAAGCACATTAAGGTGGATAAATCCCCAGGGCCTGACCAGGTGTATCCTAGGATGCTATGGGAAGCAAGGGTGGAGATTGCTGGGGCCCTGGCAGAGATTTTTGTATCATCGTTAGCCACGGGTGAGGTACCGGAAGACTGGAGGATAGCTAATGTTGTGCCTTTATTTAAGAAGGGCAGCAGAGATAAGCCAGGGAACTACAGGCCGGTGAGCCTTACATCAGTGGTGGGAAAGTTATTGGAAGGGATTCTGGGAGACAGGATTTATATGCATTTGGAAAGGCATGATCTGTTTAGGGATAGTCAGCATGGCTTTGTGCGTGGGAAATCATGTCTCACGAATTTGATTGAGTTTTTCGAGGAGGTGACCAAGAGGATTGATGAGGTCAGGGTGATGGACGTTGTCTACATGGACTTTAGCAAGGTCTTTGACAAGGTCCCGCATGGTAGGCTGGTCCAGAAGTTTTGAACACATGGGTGAGGGTGGTAGTGAGGGCTGTTTTTCAGATTGGAGGCCGGTGACCGGTGGTGTGCCGCAGGGATCGGTGCTGGGCCCTCTGATGTTTGTCATATATGTTAATGACTTGGATGTGAATGTAGGGGGCATGATTAGTAAGTTTGCAGATGACACCAAAATTGGTGGTATAGTGGACAGTGAAGAAGGTTGTCTAAGGTTACAACAGGATATAGATCAACTGGGAAAGTGGGCAAGGGAGTGACAAATGAAATTTAACACAGACAAGTGTGAAGTGATGCATTTTGGGAAGTTAAACCAGGGCAGGACATATACAGTGAATGGCAGGGCCCTGGGGAGTGTTGTTGAGCAGAGAGACCTTGGGGTGCAAGTACATAGTTCCCTGAAAGTGGCAACACAGTTAGACAGGATGGTGAAGAAGGCGTATGGCATGCTTGCCTTCATTGGCCGAGGCATTGAGTACAAGAGTTGGGACGTCATGTTACACTTGTACATAATGTTGGTTAGGCCGCATTTGGAGTACTGTGTGCAGTTCTGGTCGCCGCACTACAGGAAAGATGTTATTAAGCTAGAGAGGGAGCAGAAAAGATTCACAAGGATGTTGCTTGCTTTGGAGGGCTTGAGTTATAAAGAGAGATTGGATAGGCTGGGTCTGTTTTCCCTGGAGTGAAGGAGGCTGAGAGGGGACATGATAGAGGTATATAAAGTTATGAGAGGCATAGATAGGGTAGATAGCCAGAGTCTGTTTCCCATGGTAGGGGTGACTAAAACTAGAGGGCATAGATTTAAGGTGAGAGGGAGGAGGTTTAAAGGGGATCAAAGGGGTAAATTTTTCACACAAAGAATAGTGGGTATCTGGAATGAGCTGCCTGAGGAGGTGGTGGAGGCAGGAACAGTAGCGACATTTAAGAGGCATCTGGACAGGTACTTGAATGAGCAAGGCATAGAGGGATATGGAATTAATGCAGGCAGGTGGGATTAGTATAGACAGGCATTATGGTCAGCATGGACATGGTGGGCCGAAGGGCCTCTTTCTGTGCTGTACGACACACTAACTCTATGACCTGCCTTTGGTTCCTCGCTGAAGAGTTCCTGTTCATGCTTCATCGCCTGTAGGGTGAGAGGAATTCGCAAAGTATTGCCCTGATATACACAGGGTGGTGTTGCTTATGTCAAGCAAAGTATCTTGAATGGTTCAAAGCTAAATTCAAACTAAACAAAAGGGGACAAATTAATGACCCAATCTAAGTGCAATACAAGAAACTGAAAAGGACCTGCAACTATCCCAAAGTTAGACTGAACAGCTTTAAGACTCCTTCCAGTGGTTGTTCACCTGGAGGAGTGTGCTTTTCCAGAAGCACGCACCAACATCCATTTTCGAAGTCGTTGACTGGTACCTGCACCCAGGCTAGAGTCATTACAAAGTAATACAATGGTAAATCATCATAACTTTTATAAATTAGCTGTACTGTTGCATCTTTCCCAACATGTTTATATATATTGTAGAGATTCGAGTGATGTTGCAACATAAATCCATGTCTGCTACTATTTAAAACAATACAGTGATCAAGTGATCACTCTGTGGTCAGTGGTCACTCAGTGATCAGCGATCACTCTGTAGTCAGTGGTCACTCAGTGATCACTCTGTGGTCAGTGGTCACTCAGTGATCAGCGATCACTCTGTAGTCAGTGGTCACTCAGTGATCACTCTGTGGTCAGTGGTCACTCTGTAATCAGTGGTCACTCAGTGATCACTCTGTGGTCAGTGGTCACTCTGTAGTCAGTGGTCACTCAGTGATCACTCTGTGGTCAGTGGTCACTCTGTGGTCAGTGGTGACTCAGTGATCACTCTGTGGTCAGTGGTGACTCAGCGATCACTCTGTGGTCAGTGGTCACTCTGATCACTCTGTGGTCAGTGGTCACTCTGTAGTCAGTGGTCACTCAGCGATCACTCTGTAGTCAGTGGTCACTCTGATCACTCTGTGGTCAGTGGTCACTCTGTAGTCAGTGGTCACTCAGTGATCACTCTGTGGTCAGTGGTGACTCTGTGCAGCTGCCAGTCCCCCACTGGATGCCAGCCCTGGATTTAGAGACCGTATTCTGCTCTCCACGTGCCAGGGCTGTCAGGAACCCTCCACCTTCTGACTCAGTGCTGAGAATGCTTCCATGAAGCCAGAGGTTTCCTCCAAACAGAACAGAACTATATTTAAAAATAAAACGATATTTAAAAATCCTAAATGTAGTCAAAATGATGTAAAATTCTTGGGAATGAACGATAGGGGAATGGGCTTTTCTCCTGTATGCTTTCCCTGAATGATCTTTGCACTGTTCCTTGTCACCTGGAGATAATGTGAAATCTAGCTTACTTAATAAAGATAGAGTTATAGAGTTCAATCACTTTAACAAATCATTCATTAGGCATTGTAAAAATGGTATGCTTTTGTTATTAATGATTATAAATCACTGCATTCTTGGCACCAAATTAAAGAGTTTGGAATGCATTTTTTCCACAGGTGGAGGTTTTACCATCATATAATATTCGATTAATATCGGTGAACTTGGGCTTGCTTATTGATTTAAAAACTGCAGCTGCAGGCAAAATCACAATCACTGCAACAATCACAAATTTTACTTCCATTAAAACTGATTGACCCTGTTTATTGTTGTGTTGCTCCCATTTCTTTGCAACGGAGTGAAGAGCAGGTTGTGGTTGTTGGAGGTCAATCATCTGAGCTCCAGGACATCACTGCAGGAGTTCCTCAGGGTAGTGTCCTAGGCCCAACCATCTTCAGCTGCTTCATCAATGACCTTCCTTCAATCATAAGGTCAGAAGTGGGGATGTTTGCTGATGATTGCACAATGTTCAGCACCATTCGTGACTCCTCAGATACTGAAGCAGTCCGTGTAGAAATGCAGCAAGATTTGGACAACATTCTGACTTGGGCTGATAAGTGGCAAGTAACATTCATGCCACACAAGTGCCAGGCAATGATCATCTCCAACGAGAAAGAATCTAACCATCTCCCCTTATGTTCAATGGCATTACCATCACTGAATTCCCCACTATCAACATGCTGGACAGGCTTTGGGGAGTCAGGAGGTGAGTTCCTCGCTGCAGAATTCCCAGCCCCTGACCTGCTCTTGTAGCCACAGTATTTATATGGCTGATGCAGTTCAGTTTCTGTTCAATGATAACCCCCAGGAGGGGAGGATTGCCAGTACTACTCGGGAGGGTTTAAACTAGTCTGGCAGGGGAGTGGGACACAAAGTAGTAGTCTCTCCGATGAGATAGTTGAGGCAAATGTAGAGGTTAAAGCAAGCAAGTCCAGTAGGCAGTTCCGAAGAAGGGTCACTGACCCGAAACGTTAACTCTGCTTCTCTTTCCACAGATGCTGCCAGACCTGCTGAGTATTTCCAGCACTTTCTTGTTTTTATTTCAGATTTCCAGCATCCGCAGTATTTTGCTTTTATTATTATTATTATTAAGTTCAGTAGGCAGGCCGAGCAGGGGCAGGACAGGGAGCATGGAAGGTCTGGTAGGCTAAACTGCATTTACTTTAATGCAAGAAGCCTTACAGGTCAGGCAGATGAACTCAGAGCATGGATCGGGACATGGGATTGTGATATTATAGCTATTACGGAAACGTGGTTGAGGGATGGGCAGGACTGGCAGCTCAATGTTCTGGGGTACCGATCCTTCCGGCGTGACAGAGCTGGAAGTAAGAGAGGAGGGGGAGTTGCACTATTGATTAGGGAGAACATCACGGCAGTACTTAGAGAGGATATCCCGGGGGGAATGTCCAGCGAGGCCATATGGGTAGAACTTAGAAATAAGAAAGGGATGGGATTATACTATAGTTCCCCAATAGTCAGAGGGAAGTGGAGGAGCATATATGTCGGGAAATCACAGATAGGTGTAGGAATTATAGGGTTGTAATAGTAGGTGATTTTAACTTCCCTAATATTGACTGGGACTGCCTTAGTGCTAAGGGATCAGATGGGGAAGAATTTGTTAAGTGTGTCCAGGATAGTTTTCTGAAGCAGTATGTGGATGGCCCTACTAGAGAAGGGGCTACACTCGACCTCCTCTTAGGAAATGAGGCTGGGCAGGTGGTTGATGTGTCAGTGGGGAGCACTTTGGGACCAGTGACCATAACTCTATTAGCTTCAAGATAGTTATGGAAAAGGATAGGACTGGTCCTCAGGTTGAAGTCCTAAATTGGGGGAAAGCTAATTTCGATGGCATCAGACAGGAACTCTCAAAAGTTGAATGGGAGAGGCTGTTTACAGGTAAAGGGACGTCTGGCAAGTGGGAGGCTTTTAAAAGTGAGATAGGAAGAGTTCAGGGCCGGCATGTTCCTGTTAGATGGAAGGGCAAGGCTGGCAAGTTTAGGGAACCTTGGTTGACGAGGGATATTGAGGGTCTGGTCAGGAGAAAGAAGGAAGCATATGTCAGGTATAGGCAGCTGGGATCAAGCGAGTCCCTCGAGGAGTATAGGGGATGTAGGACTACACTTAAGAAGGAAATTAGGAGGGTGAAAAGGGGCCATGAGATTTCCCTGGCAGATAAGATAAAGGAGAATCCTAAAAGATTCTATAAGTATATTAAGAGTAAAAGGGTAGCTAGGGAAAGAGTATGTCCCCTTAAGGATCAGTGTGGCAATCTATGTGTGGAGTCACGGGAAATGGGCGAGGTCTTAAATGAATATTTCTCGTCAATATTTACCATGGAGAAGGTCATGGAAGCTAGTGAGTTCAAGGGAGGGCTGAAGGACCTGTTTCTATGCTGTATGACTATGAATGCTGTCCAGGTCTTGCTGCATTTCTACATGGACTGCTCAGTATTTGAGGAGTCACAAATGGTGCTGAACATTGTGCAATCATCAGCGAACATCCACACTTCTGACCTTATGATTGAAGGAGGGTCATTGATGAAGCAGCTGAAGACTCTTGGACCCTGAGGAACTCTTGCTGTGATGTCCTGGAGCTCAGATGATTGACCTCCAACAACCACAACCATCTTCCTTTGTGCTAGGTATGACTCCAGCCAGCGGAGAGTTTTCCCCCTGATTTGGAGGCCTGCTACTCGACCCGAACCCGACGGGACCCGACGACACATGTCGGGTTCGGGTCGGGTTGGGCCCATCTTCAGGGTCCGGCTTTCAGGCTCGGTCTGGGTTGGGCCGAGTCCAGGTTGAGTTGGATCAGGTCGGGCCGGACACACAGGGTAAGTGCTCTGCTGGTAAGTATTGAAATTAAAAAACACTTACCTGAGCTGGGAGTCCGGGACGAAACCTATCTGCACAGTGAGCGAGTGACGTCACTATGACATCATCAAGCATGCGCTACAGCTTCCTGCAGGTTCGGTGTCAGGAAGGTAAGTAAAGGGATGGTCAGGTCGGGCTCGGGTCGGGTCGAGTCAAGTCAGGGCGGGTTCGGGCTGGGTCGAGTCAGGGTGGGTTTGGGTCGGGTTGGGTCGGGCTCAGGGCAAAATCTGAGGGACACGGGCCAGGTTGGGCTCGGGCCTGATGTAGTTCGGTCAGGTTCGGGTCGGGCTCTACCCTGATTCCCATTGACTCCAGTTTTGCTAGGGCTCCTTCGTGCCATACTTGGTCAAATGTTGCCTTGATGTCAAGGGCAGACTCTCTCACCTCACCTCTTGAGTTCAGTCTTTTGTCCATGTTTGGACCAAAACTGTAATGAGGTCAGGAGCTGAGTGGCCCTAGCGGAACCCAAACTGAGCGTCACTGAGCAGGTTATTGTTGTGTAGGTGCCACTTGAGAACACTGTTGATGACATCTTCCATCACAATGCTGATGATCGGGAGTAGACTGATATGGTGGTAATTGACTGGGTTGGATTTGTCCTGCTTTTTGTGGACAGGACATACCTGGGCAATTTTCCACATTGCCAGCTGGATGCCAGTGTTGTAGCTGTACTGGAACAGGGCAAAATGGCATTGAGGATTATGTGCCCTATCAATGACCGTACATGTCAGTACATGGGTGCCAGCCATTACCAGAACCTCACCACTAGAAACTCCATTATCTGAACCCCATTACCAGAAACACATTACCAGGGATGTCATTGTCTGAGTCCGGGATAGGAAGGATGTGCATATCACTCGAGCCATATAGGTTGCAAACAACTGCTGGTCAGACCACAAACTTGTACGCTCCATCATGAGCATACACCTGTCACCAAAACACCAAAGCTCCTCAAAGAAATCCAGGAGAAGATTTATCATCCATTCTCTCCAGGATATAAAATCCAGGTAACAATTCCAGGTGCAACTTTCTTCCTGTCTTGCTCTCACAAACTCCAATGATGCCAGTGTGGAATAGCTTTGGGACAAAATCAAATCTGTGATTCAAGAGACATGTACCCAGATCATTGGGTTTAAATCTCAAAGACACCAAGACTGGGTTGACGAGAATGATAAATACGCAAACCTTGATCTTTAATGTCAAAGTTAGCTTACCCCATAGCAGAAACAAATAGAATATTTACAATGCAAATCTGAAGCTGAGTGAATGATACGTGTCATCAAGAATAAGTGGTAGGTAGAGAAGACCAGTGAAATTCAACGTGACACAGACCAGCGGGACAAGCACAGCTTTTTCCAGACCAACAGGACCATCTATAGACCAAAAACAAACAATCTCTCTCCCCGCTCCTCGTGGTAGATAGCATTAATCGTCTCAAAGAAGATGCAAGTATCTGGGACTGTTGGAAGGAGCACTACCGGAACCTTCTCAACAGGCAGTCTACAGTAACAGACAAAACCATCAGAACAATCCCTCAACAGCTTGAGAGATCAGATTTGGGTTTTGTTGCCAACGCTTGCTGAGATACTAAAGGCTAAACCATAGATGAAGAATAACCAGGTGTATGATCCTGACAACATTCCTGCAGAGATCTATAAAGCTGGTGTTCATGAACTCTCACTCAAACTCTCAGACCTTTTTTACAAAATCCTGGGAAGAAGAGATTCTATCTCCCGACTTCCACAATGTCATCATTATCTCACATTTCAAGAAGGGTGATAAATCTATTTGTGGCAACTATAGAGGTAGATCCCTTCGGTCTACTATCAGGAAGATTTTCACATGAATCCTCCTGAAGTGCCTCCCACCCATCAGCAAAAAGATCCTTCTCGAGATCTAATGTGGTTTCCAGCCCAAAAACAGAAAATGCTGGAAATCTCAGCAAGTCAGAAACATCCGTGGAGAGAGAAACAGAGTTAACGGCCTGGACTTTACCAGGCTCCCAACGTTGGGCTCTGTGGCAGGGGGGTCCGAAAGATCGTTCTGGTAGAGGCCGACACCAGGAGGGCCGACCCGATCTTCCCAGAGGCGTTGAGGCTCCGTGATGGCCCCCACCCTTACTGGGTGATGGGACCTGGATTACCATCTGTTAATTAATTAGATGAACAAATTTAAATACACTCACCTCCCATTTTACAGTCCTGCCTTTACCTTCAGAATGGTGACTGGCACTCACACGCCTTCACTTTCCTGTCTAGGGAAAGCAGGAGCCACACTGGTGGGGAGGGGGGGAAATGTGAAATTTTCAATGCAGTGGAGGGGGCGATGAAATGGGGTCAAACTCTCGTCATTACTGTAGGGGATGGTGAGAAGAGGTGAACTGTGAACTTTGTATAGTCTGGGGGGAAAGGTCATATTTGTAAAGTAAGTGTTTTGGGGAGGAAAGGACAGATACTTAATTTTATTGTTATGGGGGGGGGGGGGGGGCGGTTGGAAAGTGGTGATACAATTTTGATGTGAACAGTGCGGGGGGGGATGGTTCCCTTTAAAAATTTTAATTAGCCGGCAGGGCTGACTGCCCTTTAAAAACGACACCAGTACCAGTGCACAGGCAGCTGACACCATTACCGGTGTCAGAGAGCCCGCCCCCTCCTTCTCATTTAAATGAGCTGCCGCGTGGGAGATCATGGCGGCTCGGTGGCACGTGGCGCAGGGCCCGCACATGTGGGCCGCCATCTTTTTCAACTGTCACCGCCCCTGGAGGCGGGAGTTAAAATCCAGCCCAATGTTTCAGGTCAATAAACTCTCATCCCTTCAGGGTGTGAAAGGTCACTGATCTGAAACGTTAACTCTGCTTCTCTCTCCACAGAGCTGCTGAGTATTTCCAGCATTTTCTGTTTTTGCTTCAGATTTCCAGCATCTGAAGTATTTTGCTTTTATATTAGTAGTTTCCAGCCATCCAGGGGAACCACAGACATGATCTTTGTTGCTCAACAAATTGAAGAAAATTGTCTGGAGCAACATAAAGAGCTCTCCATGTCCTTTATTGATCTGTCAAAGACATTTGATTCCATTCATCGCAAAGCCCTTTGGAAAGTTCTCCAGAGACTTGGATGTCCAGTAAAATATGTTGCTATCCACCACTCTTGCATGATGGTATGACAGCAACCATCCTCTGCAATGGATTGGAGACTGAGCCCTTTTGTATCCAAGCGGGTGTCAAGCAAGGCTGTGTGATTGCATCAACTCTCTTCACTATGATGACCTCAGCCTGGTAATGGAACTCACTCATGACCAACTTCCATAAAGGGTCATGTTTGAGTTTCGACTCGACGGGAAGCTTTTCAATCTCAACCTCTTGGCTGTGAGCCAAGACTAAAGTGCCCCACCAGCACATTCATGACTTACAATATGCTGATGATTGTGCAGTTGTGGCCCACACTGCAAGTAGCATTCAGACCATCCTCAAGCTCTTCAACCCCACAGACAAAAAAGCTGGTCTCTCACTCAACATCAGCAAGACCAAAATCCTCCACCAGCGCTTCCCCAGACAAGCACCTACATCTTCAGCTATTGTTATTGATGGGAGACTTTAAAAGTCACTCAACACTCCCCATATCTCAGCAGTTGCCATTCTCAAAAGGTCACCATCAAAGTGGAGCTCCAACAGAGAATCAGCTGTGCCAGTGCAGCCTTCCAGAAATTGTACAACAGGGTCTTTGACAACAGAGACCTGCATAAAAGGACAAAGCATTTAGTATACAACACTGTTGTTGTCACCACTCTTCGCAGAGCGACTTGGGTCACCTCCCAAAGGTACCTCTGGTCGCTGGAGAATTTCCACCAGCGGTGTCTCCGCAGTATACTCAAAGTCAAGTGGGAAGTCAGGTTAACAAACTCCAGCATCCTCACCAAAGCCAATTCCTCCAGCATCACAACCATGATCATGTGAAATCAGCTCCACTGGTCTGGACATTGCATCCACATGCCAAATAATCAGTTTCCAAAGCACAGCCTCTTCTCACATCTCAAGGATTGCACCCAATCTCAAGGAGGACATGGGAAATGTTTTAAGGACACTCAAAGACTCATTGAAAAGAGAACAAATTGACATCGGTGTGTCGGAGGAACTTGCCGCTAACCATGCCATGTGGCAACACCTCATCCAACAAACCACAACACAGTCAGAAACTGACCACATAAACCCTGCTGTGGAGAAGCGATGAAAACGGAAGGAGAGCAGGACCTTGGCTTGAGAATCCCCCTCCCGCAGGGCAACACTTGTCCTCTCTGTGCAAAGACCTGGTTTTTTTTATTTGTTTGTGGGTGTCTTCCAAAGCAGATCATCTTCTCGCAACTTAAGGATTGCACTCAATCTCAAGGAGGACAGTTGTGGGTGTCGCTGGCCAGGCCAGCATTTATTGCCCATCCCTAATTGCCCTTGAGAAGGTGGTGGTGAGCTGCCTTCTTGAACCACTGCAGTCCATGGGATTTGGTCCTTCTTAGACTTTGATATGGTTAGATACAACTGAGTGTCTTGCTAGGCCATTTCAGAGAACATTTAAGAGTTAACCAAATTGCTGTGGGTCTGGAGTCACATGTAGGCCAGACCAGGTAAGGTCAGCAGATTTCCTTCCCTAAAGGACATTAGTGAACCAGGTGGGCTTTTACAGCAATCGACAATAGTTTCATGGCCATCATTAGACTAGCTTTTAATTCCAGATTTATTAATTGAATTCAAATTTCACCATCTGCCGTGGTGGGATTTGAACCCATGTCCCCTAGAGAGCTAGCCTTAGCCTCTGGATTACTAGTCCAGCAACATTACCACTACACCACCGCATCCCCACAATGCTCCAGGATTGGCCTGCTGAATCGCCTGAGGACACACAAATCATAAACCCTGCCCGATGTCACCCTCGTTTCGAGGGACTGACAACAACCAGGAACCCATTACCAGAACCCGATTACCATAATCCCATTACCAGAACCCGATTACCGTAATCCCATTACCAGAACCTGATTACCGTAATCCCATTACCAGAACCCGATTACCGTAATCCCATTACCAGAACCCGATTACCGTAATCCCATTACCAGAACCTGATTACCGTAATCCCATTACCAGAACCTGATTACCGTAATCCCATTACCAGAACCCGATTACCGTAATCCCATTACCAGAACCCGATTACCGTAATCCCATTACCAGAACCTGATTACCGTAATCCCATTACCAGAACCCGATTACCGTAATCCCATTACCAGAACCTGATTACCGTAATCCCATTACCAGAACCCGATTACCGTAATCCCATTACCAGAACCCGATTACCATAATCCCATTACCAGAACCCGATTACCATAATCCCATTACCAGAACCTGATTACCGTAATCCCATTACCAGAACCCGATTACCGTAATCCCATTACCAGAACCCGATTACCATAATCCCATTACCAGAACCTGATTACCGTAATCCCATTACCAGAACCCGATTACCGTAATCCCATTACCAGAACCCGATTACCGTAATCCCATTACCAGAACCCGATTACCGTAATCCCATTACCAGAACCCGATTACCGTAATCCCATTACCAGAACCTGATTACCGTAATCCCATTACCAGAACCTGATTACCGTAATCCCATTACCAGAACCCGATTACCGTAATCCCATTACCAGAACCTGATTACCGTAATCCCATTACCAGAACCCGATTACCGTAATCCCATTACCAGAACCTGATTACCGTAATCCCATTACCAGAACCTGATTACCGTAATCCCATTACCAGAACCCGATTACCATAATCCCATTACCAGAACCCGATTACCGTAATCCCATTACCAGAACCCGATTACCGTAATCCCATTACCAGAACCCGATTACCATAATCCCATTACCAGAACCCGATTACCGTAATCCCATTACCAGAACCCGATTACCGTAATCCCATTACCAGAACCCGATTACCGTAATCCCATTACCAGAACCCGATTACCATAATCCCATTACCAGAACCCGATTACCATAATCCCATTACCAGAACCCGATTACCGTAATCCCATTACCAGAACCCGATTACCATAATCCCATTACCAGAACCTGATTACCGTAATCCCATTACCAGAACCCGATTACCATAATCCCATTACCAGAACCTGATTACCGTAATCCCATTTTTCTTCTTCTTTGGCCTCCTTATCTCGAGAGACAATGGGTAAGCGCCTGGAGGTGGTCAGTGGTTTGTGAAGCAGCGTCTGGAGTGGCTATAAAGGCCAATTCTAGAGTGACAGGCTCTTCCACAGGTGCTGCAGATAAAATTGGTTGTCGGGGCAGTTACACAGTTGGCTCTCCCCTTGCGCTTCTGTCTTTTTTCCTGCCAACGACTAAGTCTCTTCGACTCGCCACACTTTAGCCCCGCTTTTATGGCTGCCTGCCAGCTCTGGCGATCGCTGGCAACTGACTCCCAAGACTTGGTAATCCCATTACCAGAACCCCATAAGCAAAAACAAAATCCGGTACCGAAAATCCATTATGAGGAACCCCGTTACCAGAAATCCTGTTACCAGATACCCCGTTACCAGAAACCCCATTATTGGAAACCCATTACCAGGACAAGCCCAATTTAGTGAAGGTGGGAGGTCTTGGAGAAGGAAAATACAGTGTCTACTTATTTGAGACCTTTAGTGATTGGTGAACCTCAGGGTATAGAGAGGAGAAGTTATATTCACAGTAGCATTATAATTTAATTTTTTATGTACTGTTGCTGCATGAAGGATAGTTATTGTTCATTTATTTAGTGGCTCCCCAGATTACTTGCCTTAACATTTTAAGTTTCTGACTGGTGACACAGCGGCAACTCACTGTCGCCCCCTCAAACTGGACCAAGGAGATCCAATTCCTATCTGAAGCTGGATGCATGAAGGGTAGATCAACTCAGTACATTTCCTCAGCATTTGCAGATAGTGATGCCATTCACTGCCTCACTCCACAGTCTAATATTTTACCCTGTTCAGTCTTAATAGTAATTCAGCTGAAGGAAAGAACAGCTGATGTCAAATGAACAGTTTATCAGTGAGGAGGTGAGAGTTTGAATGTTTCCTTATTGAGGGTAATTGTTCAAAGTGCACAGGGTGTGTGCTTGTGATGTGTAATCAGCTGATTTTCTGTCTGTTTGACCTTCAGTGTATGTGAGTTTTAATAATCTCTTTGATGACTGAGCTGACCAAAATGATTAATTACTGATATAATCTAAAAGTATAATTAAAGATCAAGGTCATTTTCTTCGAGCTCAGAAGCTGACTGCTGACATGATCTGGGGCGAGTGAGATAAGTGGGATCCAAACACAGCAAAAATCTCCAGTTACTACCCACCACAACTCTCCTGTCTCCAGTTACTACCCACCACAACTCTCCTGTCTCCAGTTACTACCCACCACAACTCTCCTGTCTCCAGTTACTACCCACCACAACTCTCCTGTCTCCGGTTACTACCCACCACAACTCTCCTGTCTCCGGTTACTACCCACCACAACTCTCCTGTCTCCAGTTACTACCCACCACAACTCTCCTGTCTCCAGTTACTACCCACCACAACTCTCCTGTCTCCAGTTACTACCCACCACAACTCTCCTGTCTCCAGTTACTACCCACCACAACTCTCCTGTCTCCAGTTACTACCGACCACAACTCTCCTGTCTCCAGTTACTACCCACCACAACTCTCCTGTCTCCAGTTACTACCCACCACAACTCTCCTGTCTCCAGTTACTACCCACCACAACTCTCCTGTCTCCAGTTACTACCCACCACAACTCTCCTGTCTCCAGTTACTACCCACCACAACTCTCCTGTCTCCAGTTACTACCCACCACAACTCTCCTGTCTCCAGTTACTACCCACCACAACTCTCCTGTCTCCAGTTACTACCCACCACAACTCTCCTGTCTCCAGTTACTACCCACCACAACTCTCCTGTCTCCAGTTACTACCCACCACAACTCTCCTGTCTCCAGTTACTACCCACCACAACTCTCCTGTCTCCAGTTACTACCCACCACAACTCTCCTGTCTCCAGTTACTACCCACCACAACTCTCCTGTCTCCAGTTACTACCCATCACAACTCTCCTGTCTCCAGTTACTACCCACCACAACTCTCCTGTCTCCAGTTACTACCCATCACAACTCTCCTGTCTCCAGTTACGACCGACCACAATTCTCCTGTCTCCAGTTACTACCCATCACAACTCTCCTGTCTCCAGTTACTACCCACCACAACTCTCCTGTCTACAGTTACTACCCATCACAACTCTCCTGTCTCCGGTTACGACCGACCACAATTCACCTGTCTCCAGTTACTACCCATCACAACTCTCCTGTCTCCAGTTACTACCCACCACAACTCTCCTGTCTCCAGTTACTACCCATCACAACTCTCCTGTCTCCGGTTACGACCGACCACAATTCTCCTGTCTCCAGTTACTACCCACCACAACTCTCCTGTCTCCAGTTACGACCGACCACAATTCTCCTGTCTCCAGTTACTACCCACCACAACTCTCCTGTCTCCAGTTACTACCCACCGCAGCTCTCCTGTCTCCAGTTACTACCCACCACAACTCTCCTGTCTCCAGTTACTACCCACCACAACTCTCCTGTCTCCAGTTACTACCCACCGCAGCTCTCCTGTCTCCAGTTACTACCCACCACAACTCACCTGACTCCGGTAACTACCCACCACAACTCTCCTGTCTCCAGTTACTACCCACCACAACTCACCTGACTCCGGTAACTACCCACCACAATTCTCCTGTCTCCAGTTACTACCCACCACAACTCTCCTGTCTCCAGTTACGACCGACCACAATTCTCCTGTCTCCAGTTACTACCCACCACAACTCTCCTGTCTCCAGTTACTACCCACCGCAGCTCTCCTGTCTCCAGTTACTACCCACCACAACTCTCCTGTCTCCAGTTACGACCGACCACAATTCTCCTGTCTCCAGTTACTACCCACCACAACTCTCCTGTCTCCGGTTACTACCCACCACAACTCTCCTGTCTCCAGTTACTACCCACCACAACTCTCCTGTCTCCAGTTACGACCGACCACAATTCTCCTGTCTCCAGTTACTACCCACCACAACTCTCCTGTCTCCAGTTACTACCCACCACAACTCTCCTGTCTCCAGTTACGACCGACCACAATTCTCCTGTCTCCAGTTACTACCCATCACAACTCTCCTGTCTCCAGTTACTACCCACCACAACTCTCCTGTCTCCAGTTACGACCGACCACAATTCTCCTGTCTCCAGTTACTACCCACCACAACTCTCCTGTCTCCGGTTACTACCCACCACAACTCTCCTGTCTCCAGTTACTACCCACCACAACTCTCCTGTCTCCAGTTACTACCCACCACAGCTCTCCTGTCTCCAGTTACTACCCACCACAACTCTCCTGTCTCCAGTTACTACCCACCACAACTCTCCTGTCTCCAGTTACGACCGACCACAACTCTCCTGTCTCCAGTTACTACCCATCACAACTCTCCTGTCTCCAGTTACTACCCACCACAACTCTCCTGTCTCCAGTTACTACCCATCACAACTCTCCTGTCTCCAGTTACTACCCATCACAACTCTCCTGTCTCCAGTTACTACCCATCACAACTCTCCTGTCTCCAGTTACTACCCACCACAACTCTCCTGTCTCCAGTTACTACCCACCACAACTCTCCTGTCTCCAGTTACTACCCACCACAACTCTCCTGTCTCCAGTTACTACCCATCACAACTCTCCTGTCTCCAGTTACTACCCATCACAACTCTCCTGTCTCCAGTTACTACCCATCACAACTCTCCTGTCTCCAGTTACTACCCATCACAACTCTCCTGTCTCCAGTTACTACCCATCACAACTCTCCTGTCTCCAGTTACTACCCATCACAACTCTCCTGTCTCCAGTTACTACCCATCACAACTCTCCTGTCTCCAGTTACTACCCACCGCAGCTCTCCTGTCTCCAGTTACTACCCACCACAACTCTCCTGTCTCCAGTTACTACCCACCGCAGCTCTCCTGTCTCCAGTTACTACCCACCACAACTCTCCTGTCTCCAGTTACTACCCACCACAGCTCTCCTGTCTCCGGTTACTACCCACCACAACTCTCCTGTCTCCAGTTACTACCCACCGCAGCTCTCCTGTCTCCAGTTACTACCCACCGCAGCTCTCCTGTCTCCAGTTACTACCCACCACAACTCTCCTGTCTCCAGTTACTACCCACCACAACTCTCCTGTCTCCAGTTACTACCCACCACAACTCTCCTGTCTCCAGTTACTACCCACCACAACTCTCCTGTCTCCAGTTACTACCCACCACAACTCTCCTGTCTCCAGTTACTACCCACCGCAGCTCTCCTGTCTCCAGTTACTACCCACCACAACTCTCCTGTCTCCAGTTACTACCCACCACAACTCTCCTGTCTCCAGTTACTACCCACCGCAGCTCTCCTGTCTCCAGTTACTACCCACCGCAGCTCTCCTGTCTCCAGTTACTACCCACCACAACTCTCCTGTCTCCAGTTACTACCCACCACAACTCTCCTGTCTCCGGTTACTACCCACCACGCCTCTCCTGTCTCCAGTTACTACCCACCACAACTCTCCTGTCTCCAGTTACTACCCACCACAACTCTCCTGTCTCCAGTTACTACCCACCACAACTCTCCTGTCTCCAGTTACTACCCACCACGCCTCTCCTGTCTCCAGTTACTACCCACCACAACTCTCCTGTCTCCAGTTACTACCCACCACGCCTCTCCTGTCTCCAGTTACTACCCACCACAACTCTCCTGTCTCCAGTTACTACCCACCACAACTCTCCTGTCTCCAGTTACTACCCACCACAACTCTCCTGTCTCCAGTTACTACCCACCATGACTGTCCTGTCTCCAGTTACTACCCACCACAACTCTCCTGTCTCCAGTTACTACCCACCGCAGCTCTCCTGTCTCCAGTTACTACCCACCACAAATCTCCTGTCTCCAGTTACTACCCACCACAACTCTCCTGTCTCCGGTTCCTACCCACCGCAAGTCTCCTGTCTCCGGTTACTACCCACCACAACTCTCCTGTCTCCAGTTACTACCCACCACAACTCTCCTGTCTCCGGTTACTACCCACCACAACTCTCCTGTCTCCAGTTACTACCCACCGCAGCTCTCCTGTCTCCAGTTACTACCCACCACAAATCTCCTGTCTCCAGTTACTACCCACCACAACTCTCCTGTCTCCGGTTCCTACCCACCGCAAGTCTCCTGTCTCCGGTTACTACCCACCACAACTCTCCTGTCTCCAGTTACTACCCACCACAACTCACCTGACTCCAGTTACTACCCATCACAACTCTCCTGTCTCCAGTTACTACCCATCACAACTCTCCTGTCTCCAGTTACTACCCATCACAACTCTCCTGTCTCCAGTTACTACCCACCGCAGCTCTCCTGTCTCCAGTTACTACCCACCACAACTCTCCTGTCTCCAGTTACTACCCACCGCAGCTCTCCTGTCTCCAGTTACTACCCACCACAACTCTCCTGTCTCCAGTTACTACCCACCACAGCTCTCCTGTCTCCGGTTACTACCCACCACAACTCTCCTGTCTCCAGTTACTACCCACCGCAGCTCTCCTGTCTCCAGTTACTACCCACCGCAGCTCTCCTGTCTCCAGTTACTACCCACCACAACTCTCCTGTCTCCAGTTACTACCCACCACAACTCTCCTGTCTCCAGTTACTACCCACCACAACTCTCCTGTCTCCAGTTACTACCCACCACAACTCTCCTGTCTCCAGTTACTACCCACCACAACTCTCCTGTCTCCAGTTACTACCCACCGCAGCTCTCCTGTCTCCAGTTACTACCCACCACAACTCTCCTGTCTCCAGTTACTACCCACCACAACTCTCCTGTCTCCAGTTACTACCCACCGCAGCTCTCCTGTCTCCAGTTACTACCCACCGCAGCTCTCCTGTCTCCAGTTACTACCCACCACAACTCTCCTGTCTCCAGTTACTACCCACCACAACTCTCCTGTCTCCGGTTACTACCCACCACGCCTCTCCTGTCTCCAGTTACTACCCACCACAACTCTCCTGTCTCCAGTTACTACCCACCACAACTCTCCTGTCTCCAGTTACTACCCACCACGCCTCTCCTGTCTCCAGTTACTACCCACCACAACTCTCCTGTCTCCGGTTACTACCCACCACAACTCTCCTGTCTCCAGTTACTACCCACCACAACTCTCCTGTCTCCAGTTACTACCCACCATGACTGTCCTGTCTCCAGTTACTACCCACCACAACTCTCCTGTCTCCAGTTACTACCCACCGCAGCTCTCCTGTCTCCAGTTACTACCCACCACAAATCTCCTGTCTCCAGTTACTACCCACCACAACTCTCCTGTCTCCGGTTCCTACCCACCGCAAGTCTCCTGTCTCCGGTTACTACCCACCACAACTCTCCTGTCTCCAGTTACTACCCACCACAACTCTCCTGTCTCCGGTTACTACCCACCACAACTCTCCTGTCTCCAGTTACTACCCACCGCAGCTCTCCTGTCTCCAGTTACTACCCACCACAAATCTCCTGTCTCCAGTTACTACCCACCACAACTCTCCTGTCTCCGGTTCCTACCCACCGCAAGTCTCCTGTCTCCGGTTACTACCCACCACAACTCTCCTGTCTCCAGTTACTACCCACCACAACTCACCTGACTCCGGTAACTACCCACCACAACTCTCCTGTCTCCAGTTACTACCCACCACAACTCTCCTGACTCCGGTAACTACCCACCACAACTCTCCTGTCTCCAGTTACTACCCACCACAACTCACCTGACTCCGGTAACTACCCACCACAACTCTCCTGTCTCCAGTTACTACCCACCACAACTCACCTGACTCCGGTAACTACCCACCACAATTCTCCTGTCTCCAGTTACTACCCACCACAACTCTCCTGTTTCCGGTTACTACCCACCACAACTCTCCTGTCTCCAGTTACGACCGACCACAATTCTCCTGTCTCCAGTTACTACCCATCACAACTCTCCTGTCTCCAGTTACGACCGACCACAATTCTCCTGTCTCCAGTTACTACCCATCACAACTCTCCTGTCTCCAGTTACTACCCACCACAGCTCTCCTGTCTCCAGTTACTACCCACCACAACTCTCCTGTCTCCAGTTACTACCCACCACAGCTCTCCTGTCTCCAGTTACGACCGACCACAATTCTCCTGTCTCCGGTTACTACCCACCACAACTCTCCTGTCTCCAGTTACTACCCATCACAACTCTCCTGTCTCCAGTTACGACCGACCACAATTCTCCTGTCTCCAGTTACTACCCATCACAACTCTCCTGTCTCCAGTTACTACCCACCACAACTCTCCTGTCTCCAGTTACTACCCACCACAGCTCTCCTGTCTCCAGTTACTACCCACCACAACTCTCCTGTCTCCAG
Organism: Heterodontus francisci; assembly: GCF_036365525.1. Classification (NCBI taxonomy): domain Eukaryota; kingdom Metazoa; phylum Chordata; class Chondrichthyes; order Heterodontiformes; family Heterodontidae; genus Heterodontus; species Heterodontus francisci. The sequence goes on from NC_090379.1 coordinate 2,072,266, forward strand.
TTACTACCCACCACAGCTCTCCTGTCTCCAGTTACTACCCACCACAACTCTCCTGTCTCCAGTTACTACCCACCGCAGCTCTCCTGTCTCCAGTTACTACCCACCACAACTCTCCTGTCTCCAGTTACGACCGACCACAATTCTCCTGTCTCCAGTTACTACCCACCACAACTCTCCTGTCTCCAGTTACTACCCACCACAACTCTCCTGTCTCCAGTTACTACCCATCACAACTCTCCTGTCTCCAGTTACTACCCATCACAACTCTCCTGTCTCCAGTTACTACCCACCGCAGCTCTCCTGTCTCCAGTTACTACCGACCACAATTCTCCTGTCTCCAGTTACTACCCATCACAACTCTCCTGTCTCCAGTTCCTACCCATCACAACTCTCCTGTCTCCAGTTACTACCCACCACAACTCTCCTGTCTCCAGTTACTACCCACCACAACTCTCCTGTCTCCAGTTACGACCGACCACAATTCTCCTGTCTCCAGTTACTACCCATCACGCCTCTCCTGTCTCCGGTTACTACCCACCACAACTCTCCTGTCTCCAGTTACTACCCATCACAACTCTCCTGTCTCCAGTTACTACCCACCACAACTCTCCTGTCTCCAGTTACTACCCATCACAACTCTCCTGTCTCCAGTTACTACCCATCACAACTCTCCTGTCTCCAGTTACTACCCACCACAACTCTCCTGTCTCCAGTTACTACCCACCACAGCTCTCCTGTCTCCAGTTACTACCGACCACAATTCTCCTGTCTCCAGTTACTACCCATCACAACTCTCCTGTCTCCAGTTACTACCCATCACAACTCTCCTGTCTCCAGTTACGACCGACCACAATTCTCCTGTCTCCAGTTACTACCCATCACGCCTCTCCTGTCTCCGGTTACTACCCACCACAACTCTCCTGTCTCCAGTTACTACCCACCGCAGCTCTCCTGTCTCCAATTACTACCCACCGCAGCTCTCCTGTCTCCAGTTACTACCCATCACAACTCTCCTGTCTCCAGTTACTACCCATCACAACTCTCCTGTCTCCAGTTACTACCCACCGCAGCTCTCCTGTCTCCAGTTACTACCCACCACAACTCTCCTGTCTCCGGTTCCTACCCACCGCAAGTCTCCTGTCTCCGGTTACTACCCACCGCAGCTCTCCTGTCTCCGGTTCCTACCCACCGCAGCTCTCCTGTCTCCGGTTCCTACCCACCGCAGCTCTCCTGTCTCCGGTTCCTACCCACCGCAGCTCTCCTGTCTCCGGTTCCTACCCACCGCAGCTCCTGTCTCCGGTTCCTACCCACCGCAGCTCTCCTGTCTCCGGTTCCTACCCACCGCAGCTCTCCTGTCTCCGGTTCCTACCCACCGCAGCTCTCTTGTCTCCGGTTCCTACCCACCGCAGCTCTCCTGTCTCCGGTTCCTACCCACCGCAGCTCTCCTGTCTCCGGTTCCTACCCACCGCAGCTCTCCTGTCTCCGGTTACTACCCACCGCAGCTCACCTGTCTCCGGTTACTACCCACCGCACCTCTCCTGTCTCCGGTTACTACCCACCGCAGCTCTCCTGTCTCCGGCTACTACCGACGGCAACTATCCTGTCTCCAGTTACTACCCACCACAACTCTCCTGTCTCCAGTTACTACCCACCACAACTCTCCTGTCTCCGGTTACTACCCACCGCAGCTCTCCTGTCTCCGGCTACTACCGACGGCAACTCTCCTGTCTCCAGTTACTACCCACCGCAACTCTCCTGTCTCCAGTTACTACCCACCGCAGCTCTCCTGTCTCCAGTTACTACCCACCACAACTGTCCTGTCTCCAGTTAATACCCACCGCAACTCTCCTGTCTCCAGTTACTACCCACCACAACTCTCCTGTCTCCAGTTACTACCCATCACAACTCTCCTGTCTCCAGTTACTACCCACCGCAGCTCTCCTGTCTCCAGTTACTACCCATCACAGCTCTCCTGTCTCCAGTTACTACCCATCACAACTCTCCTGTCTCCAGTTACTACCCACCACAACTCTCCTGTCTCCAGTTACTACCCATCACAACTCTCCTGTCTCCAGTTACTACCCACCGCAGCTCTCCTGTCTCCGGTTACTATCGACCACAACTCTCCTGTCTCCAGTTACTACCCACCACAACTCTCCTGTCTCCGGTTCCTACCCACCGCAGCTCTCCTGTCTCCGGTTACTACCCACCGCAGCTCTCCTGTCTCCGGTTACTATCGACCACAACTCTCCTGTCTCCAGTTACTACCCACCACAACTCTCCTGTCTCCGGTTCCTACCCACCGCAGCTCTCCTGTCTCCGGTTCCTACCCACCGCAGCTCTCCTGTCTCCGGTTACTACCCACCACAACTCTCCTGTCTCCGGTTCCTACCCACCGCAGCTCTCCTGTCTCCGGTTACTACCCACCGCAGCTCTCCTGTCTCCGGTTACTACTGACCACAACTCTCCTGTCTCCAGTTACTACCCACCACAACTCTCCTGTCTCCAGTTACTACCCACCACAACTCTCCTGTCTCCGGTTACTACCCACCGCAACTCTCCTGTCTCCGGTTACTACCCACCGCAACTCTCCTGTCTCCGGTTACTACCCACCGCAACTCTCCTGTCTCCGGTTACTACCCACCGCAACTCTCCTGTCTCCGGTTACTACCCACCGCAACTCTCCTGTCTCCGGTTACTACCCACCGCAACTCTCCTGTCTCCGGTTACTACCCACCGCAACTCTCCTGTCTCCGGTTACTACCCACCGCAGCTCTCCTGTCTCCGGTTCCTACCCACCGCAGCTCTGCTGTCTCCGGTTACTACCCACCGCAGCTCCCCTGTCTCCGGTTCCTACCCACCGCAGCTCCCCTGTCTCCGGTTCCTACCCACCGCAGCTCCCCTGTCTCCGGTTCCTACCCACCGCAGCTCTCCTGTCTCCGGTTCCTACCCACCGCAGCTCCCCTGTCTCCGGTTACTACCCACCACAACTCTCCTGTCTCCGGTTCCTACCCACCGCTGCTCTCCTGTCTCCGGCTACTACCGACGGCAACTATCCTGTCTCCAGTTACTACCCACCACAACTCTCCTGTCTCCAGTTACTACCCACCGCAGCTCTCCTGTCTCCAGTTACTACCCACCACAACTCTCCTGTCTCCGGTTACTACCCACCGCAACTCTCCTGTCTCCAGTTACTACCCACCACAACTCTCCTGTCTCCAGTTACTACCCACCGCAGCTCTCCTGTCTCCGGTTCCTACCCACCGCAGCTCTCCTGTCTCCGGTTCCTACCCACCGCAGCTCACCTGTCTCCGGTTCCTACCCACCGCAGCTCTCCTGTCTCCGGCTACTACCGACGGCAACTATCCTGTCTCCAGTTACTACCCACCACAACTCTCCTGTCTCCAGTTACTACCCACCGCAGCTCTCCTGTCTCCAGTTACTACCCACCACAACTCTCCTGTCTCCGGTTACTACCCACCGCAACTCTCCTGTCTCCAGTTACTACCCACCACAACTCTCCTGTCTCCAGTTACTACCCACCGCAGCTCTCCTGTCTCCGGTTCCTACCCACCGCAGCTCACCTGTCTCCGGTTCCTACCCACCGCAGCTCCCCTGTCTCCGGTTCCTACCCACCGCAGCTCCCCTGTCTCCGGTTCCTACCCACCGCAGCTCTCCTGTCTCCGGTTCCTACCCACCGCAGCTCTCCTGTCTCCGGTTACTACCCACCGCAGCTCTCCTGTCTCCGGTTACTACCCACCGCAGCTCTCCTGTCTCCAGTTACTACCCATCGCAACTCTCCTGTCTCCGGTTACTACCCATCGCAACTCTCCTGTCTCCGGATACTACCCATCGCAACTCTCCTGTCTCCAGTTACTACCCACCACAACTCTCCTGTCTCCAGTTACTACCCACCACAACTCTCCTGTCTCCAGTTACTACCCACCACAACTCTCCTGTCTCCAGTTACTACCCACCACAACTCTCCTGTCTCCAGTTACTACCCACCATGACTCTCCTGTCTCCAGTTACTACCCATCACAACTCTCCTGTCTCCAGATATTACCCATCACAACTCTCCCTCTGGTACATTAACCCGACACTTGAAGTCCCTCCCTCTGGTATATTAACTCCCATGGAAGGCCCTCCCTCTGTTACATTAACCCTCTCATTGAAGCCCCTCCCTCTGGTTCATTTATTCACATTGAAGCCCCTCCCTCTCGTCCATTAACTCCCTTTTAAACCCCTCCCTCGTCCATTAACCCCCATTGTAGCCCCTCCCTCTAATACATGAACCCTCCCAATGAAGCCCCTCCCTCTGGTTCATTTACTCCCATTGAAGCCCCTCCCTGGTTCATGTACTCACATTGAAGCCCCTCCGTCTGGTACATTAACCCTCCCATTGAAGCCCCTCCCTCTGGTACTTTAACCCGACACTTGAAGCCCCTCCCTCTGGTACATTTACTCACATTGAAGCCCCTCCCTCTCGTCCATTAACTCCCATTGAAGTCCCTCCCTGTCGTCCATTAACCCTCCCATTGAAGCCCCTCCCTCTGGTTCATTAACTCCCATCGAAGCCCCTCCCTCTGGTACATTAACCCTCCCATTGAAGCCCCTCCCTCTGGTACATTAACTCCCATTGAAGCCCCTCCCTCTGGTTCATTAACTCCCATCGAAGCCCCTCCCACTGGTACATTAACTCCCATTGAAGCCCCTCCCTCTGGTACATTAACTCCCATTGAAGCCCCTCCCTCTGGTTCATTAACTCCCATCGAAGCCCCTCCCACTGGTACATTAACTCCCATCGAAGCCCCTCCCACTGGTACATTAACTCCCATTGAGGCCCCTCCCTCTGTTTCATTAACTCCCATCAAAGCCCCTCCTTCTGGTTCATTAACTCCCATTGAAGCCCCTCCCTCTGGTTCATTAACTCCCATCGAAGCCCCTCCCACTGGTACATTAACTCCCATTGAAGCCCCTCCCTCTGGTACATTAACCCTCCCATTGAGGCCCCTCCCTCTGTTTCATTAACTCCCATTGAAGCCCCTCCCTCTGGTACATTAACTCCCATTGAAGCCCCTCCCTCTGGTACATTAACTCCCATTGAAGCCCCTCCCACTGGTACATTAACTCCCATTGAAGCTCCTCCCTCTGGTACATTAACTCCCATTGAAGCCCCTCCCTCTGGTACATTAACTCCCATTGAGGCCCCTCCCTCTGTTTCATTAACTCCCATCAAAGCCCCTCCCACTGGTACATTAACTCCCATTGAGGCCCCTCCCTCTGTTTCATTAACTCCCATCGAAGCCCCTCCCACTGGTACATTAACTCCCATTGAGGCCCCTCCCTCTGTTTCATTAACTCCCATTGAAGCCCCTCCCTCTGTTTCATTAACTCCCATTGAAGCCCCTCCCTCTGGTACATTAACTCCCATTGAGGCCCCTCCCTCTGTTTCATTAACTCCCATTGAAGCCCCTCCCTCTGTTTCATTAACTCCCATTGAAGCCCCTCCCACTGGTACATTAACTCCCATTGAAGCTCCTCCCTCTGGTACATTAACTCCCATTGAGGCCCCTCCCTCTGTTTCATTAACTCCCATTGAAGCCCCTCCCTCTGGTACATTAACTCCCATTGAAGCCCCTCCCTCTGGTTCATTAACTCCCATCGAAGCCCCTCCCTCTCGTCCATTAACTCCCATTGAAGTCCCTCCCTGTCGTCCATTAACCCTCCCATTGAAGCCCCTCCCTCTGGTTCATTAACTCCCATTGAAGCCCCTCCCTCTGGTTCATTAACTCCCATCGAAGCCCCTCCCACTGGTACATTAACTCCCATTGAGGCCCCTCCCTCTGTTTCATTAACTCCCATCAAAGCCCCTCCTTCTGGTTCATTAACTCCCATTGAAGCCCCTCCCTCTGGTTCATTAACTCCCATCGAAGCCCCTCCCACTGGTACATTAACTCCCATTGAAGCCCCTCCCTCTGGTACATTAACTCCCATTGAGGCCCCTCCCTCTGTTTCATTAACTCCCATTGAAGCCCCTCCCTCTGGTACATTAACTCCCATTGAAGCCCCTCCCTCTGGTACATTAACCCTCCCATTGAGGCCCCTCCCTCTGTTTCATTAACTCCCATTGAAGCCCCTCCCTCTGGTACATTAACTCCCATTGAAGCCCCTCCCACTGGTACATTAACTCCCATTGAAGCTCCTCCCTCTGGTACATTAACTCCCATTGAAGCCCCTCCCTCTGGTACATTAACTCCCATTGAGGCCCCTCCCTCTGTTTCATTAACTCCCATTGAAGTCCCTCCCTGTCGTCCATTAACCCTCCCATTGAAGCCCCTCCCTCTGGTTCATTAACTCCCATTGAAGCCCCTCCCTCTGGTACATTAACTCCCATTGAAGCCCCTCCCTCTGGTTCATTAACTCCCATCGAAGCCCCTCCCACTGGTACATTAACTCCCATTGAGGCCCCTCCCTCTGTTTCATTAACTCCCATCAAAGCCCCTCCTTCTGGTTCATTAACTCCCATTGAAGCCCCTCCCTCTGGTTCATTAACTCCCATCGAAGCCCCTCCCACTGGTACATTAACTCCCATTGAAGCCCCTCCCTCTGGTACATTAACCCTCCCATTGAGGCCCCTCCCTCTGTTTCATTAACTCCCATTGAAGCCCCTCCCTCTGGTACATTAACTCCCATTGAAGCCCCTCCCTCTGGTACATTAACTCCCATTGAAGCCCCTCCCTCTGGTACATTAACCCTCCCATTGCAGTTGCTGTACAGCCTGCATTCCAATTTATTGGCACGGGTTCATCATGCACTGTGATCCCCAGGGCCTATTTCGCAGGCTAACCAATTTACCCCCAGGTTTTAAGCTGAGAATTTCTTAATCTGTATTACACGGTGTTACACTGAATATTGTGCCTAGACACTAATTTACAGGGTCTTCAAACTGCAGCCTTGCTCCCCGTGCTCGATCAGGAGTGACTGCTGCCAAAACCAGATTGTGATGCTGCTCCTGGAGGCTGGTATGAGTCCAGGACCAGGGGAAACTTGGTCAGCCCCAAAAACCAGCCTGGGGATCGCACCTACTTCTAGCAATAGAGGCAGCATACAAACTTTGTACTTCCTGCTTATTATAATGATATTAGTGTGCCGTCCCGTACTACACTTGCAGCTGGATGGCTGTGCATCTCAGCAAGGGGACCTAAGTTGTTGCGAGGCAAGTACCAACTAAAGTCAGCCTGTGCCTATTAAAGGTGCATTGCATTGCATTATCAGCAGGAAAAACAGTGCAAATGGCACAACAGGGAGGAAAGTATAGGTGGTTTGATTAGCAAGTTTGCAGACGACACTAAGATTGGTGGAGTAGCAGATAGTGAAGGGGACTGTCAGAGAATACAGCAGAATATAGATAGACTGGAGAGTTGGGCAGAGAAATGGCAGATGGAGTTCAATCAGGGCAAATGCGAGGTGATGCATTTTGGAAGATCCAATTCAAGAGTGAACTATACAGTAAATGGAAAAGTCCTGGGGAAAATTGATGTACAGAGAGATTTGGGTGTTCAGGTCCATTGTTCCCTGAAGGTGGCAACGCAGGTCAATCGAGTGGTCAAGAAGGCATACGGCATGCTTTCCTTCATTGGACGGGGTATTGAGTACAAGAGTTGGCAGGTCATGTTACAGTTGTATAGGACTTTGGTTCGGCCACATTTGGAATACTGCGTACAGTTCTGGTCGCCACATTACCAAAAGGATGTGGATGCTTTGGAGAGGGTGCAGAGGAGGTTCACCAGGATGTTGCCTGGTATGGAGGGCGCTAGCTATGAAGAGAGGTTGAGTAGATTAGGATTATTTTCATTAGAAAGACGGAGGTTGAGGGGGGACCTGATTGAGGTGTACAAAATCATGAGAGGTATAGACAGGGTGGATAGCAAGAAGCTTTTTCCCAGAGTGGGGGTTTCAATTACTAGGAGTCACGAGTTCAAAGTGAGAGGGGAAAAGTTTAGAGGGGATATGCGTGGAAAGCTCTTTACGCAGAGGGTGGTGGGTGCCTGGAACGCGTTGCCAGTGGAGGTGGTAGACGCGGGCACGATAGCGTCTTTTAAGATGTATCTAGACAGATACATGAATGGGCAGGAAGTAAAGAGATACAGACCCTTAGAAAATAGGCGACATGTTTAGATAGAGGATCTGGATCGGCGCAGCTTGGAGGGCCGAAGGGCCTGTTCCTGTGCTGTAATTTTCTTTGGTTTTTTGTTCTAGGGCAAAGAGCTCCAAGCTTCTCTGATCCAGCAGTGGAGGCCTTGATGCAGGAGGTTCTCTTCACACAGGGACTGAAGACCCCCGAGATAGAAACTGAGAATGTCGTGGGAACAGATAGCCAATTGCTGCCAATGTCAGTAGTCTAGACCTGACGACATTGGATGCAGTGCAGAAAGAAGTTTAATGACCTCACACAAGTGATCAAAGCCAGTAAATTCATCCTGAAATGCGAGATCTTTACGACTTCACCACTAGCCTCATTCACTGCTCAAGTCACCACACCCCCCATCACTCACCTACCAACCATCTCCATCAATCAGGACTCAGAACTAACATTCATAGCTTCACCTCATCCTCACACACTTAACATTGTTACAAGTCTCACACCCACATCACACACTGCCAGCTATTCAACCATGACAGCCACATCACCCAATAACATTGCACCACATACAAACAAGAACAAACAAAGAACAGTACAGCACAGGAACAGGCCATTCGGCCCTCCAAGCCTGTGCTGATCTTGATGCCTGTCTAAACTAAAACCTTGTGCACTTCCGGGGTTCGTATCCCTCTGTTCCCATCCGATTCATGTATTTGTCAAGATGTCTCTTAAACGTCTCTCTGGTACCTGCTTCCACCACCTCCCCTGGCAGCAAGTTCCAGGCACTCACCACCCTCTGTGTAAAGAACTTGCCTCGCACATTCCCTCTAAACTTTGCCCCTCGCACCTTAAACCTATAGCCCCTAGTAACTGATTCTTCCACCCTGGGAAAAAGCTTCTGACTATCCACTCTGTCCATGCCGCTCATAACTTTGTAAACCTCTATCATGTCGCCCCTCCACCTCCGTCGTTCCAGTGAAAACAATCCGAGTTTTTCCAACCTCTCCTCATAGCTAATACCCTCCAGACCAGGCAACATCCTGGTAAACCTCCTCTGTATCCTCTCCAAAGCCTCCACATCCTTCTGGTAGTGTGGCGACCAGAATTGCACGCAATATTCTAAGTGTGGCCCAACTAAGGTTCTGTACAGCTGCAGCTGAACTTGCCAATTTTTATACTCTGTGCCCCAACCGCTGAAGGCAAGCATGCCGTATGCCTTCTTGACTACCTTATCCACCTGCGTTGCCACTTTCAGTGACCTGTGGACCTGTACGCCCAGATCTCTCTGCCTGTCAATACTCCTAAGGGTTCTGCCATTCACTGACCCACTTCCCTCTCTCTTCCAGGACAAGGTGGCTCATAACCAGAGGCAGCAGCAGCTAACCGGTCAGGGAGAGGAAAGGCCGCCCCTTCTCACCGCCATGGAGGTAATGGTAGTGGCCATCATTGGTGTGACCATCACAGAGGTCGTGGGGAGTGGCATGGGTAAATCATCAAGAGTGAAGGGATGATTCCAGCCAATACACAGCTCCCACCTACAGCAAAGTGATATTGGATGATAATCTGCTTTTAAGATATTTACTGAGGGATAAATTCCGGCCCCTGCTCGTCTTCAAAATAGATGCATGGGATCTTTTACACCAACCTGAGCAGGCAGATGGCTTCTCTGAAAAAAAACCTCAGCCGAAAGACAGCACCAGGAACAGTGCAGTGCTCCCTCAGTGCTGACCCTCCGTCAGCGCAGCACTCCCTCAGTGCTGACCCCCCATCAGTGCAGCACTCCCTCAGTACTGACCATCCGACAGTGCAGCACTCCCTCAGTGCTGACCCCACATCAGTGCAGCACTCCCTCTGTACTGACCATCCGACAGTGCAGCACTCTCTCAGAACTGACTCTCCGACAGTGCAGCACTCCCTCAGAACTAACTCTCCGACAGTGCAGCACTCTCTCAGTACTGACGCTCCAACAGTGCAGCACTCCCTCAGCACTGACCATCCGACAGTGCAGCACTCCCTCAGTACTGACCCTCCGGCTGTACAGTACTCCCTCAGAACTGACTCTCCGACAGTGCAGCACTCCCTCAGAACTGACCCTCCGACAGTGCAGCACTCCCTCAGGACTGACCCTATGACAGTGCTGCACTGCCTCAGTGCTGACCCTCCGACAGTGCAGCACTCCCTCAGTCTGACCCTCCGAAAGAGCAGCACTCCCTCAATACTGACCCACCGACCGTGCAGCACTCCCTCAGTACTGACCCTCCGGCAGTGCAGCACTCCCTCAGTACTGACCAATTGACAGTGCATCAGTCCCTCAGAACTGGCTCTCCGACGGTCTAGCACGATCTCAGTACTGACTCTCCGACAGTGCAGCACTCCCTCAGTACTGACCCTCCGACAGTACAGAACTCCCTCAGAACTGACCCTCCAACAGTGCAGCACTCCCTCAGTACTGACCCTCCGACAGTGCAGCAATCCCTCAGTACTGACCCTCCGACAGTACAGCACTCACTCAGTACTGACCCTCCGACAGTACCGCGCTCCGTCTGTACTGACCCTCTGACATTGCAGCACTCCCTCAGTGCAGCACTCCCTCAGAACTGACTCTCCGACAGTACTTCACTCGCTCAGTACTGACCCTCCGGCAGTGCAGCACTCCCTCGGTACTGACACTCTGACAGCGCAGCACTCCCTCAGTACTGACCCTTTGACAGTGCAGCGCTCCCTCAGTACTGACCCTTTGACAGCGCAGCACTCCCTCAGAACTGACTCTTCGACAGTACAGCACTCTATCAGTACTGACCCTCCGTCAGCGCAGCACTCCCTCAGTGCTGACCCCCCATCAGTGCAGCATTCCCTCAGTACTGACCATCCGACAGTGCAGCACTCCCTCAGTACTGACCATCCGACAGTGCAGCACTCACTCAGTACTGACCCTCCAACAGTGCAGCACTCTCTCAGAACTGACTCTCCGACAGTGCAGCACTCTCTCAGAACTGACTCTCCGACAGCGCAGCACTCCCTCAGTACTGACCCTTTGACAGTGCAGCGCTCCCTCAGTACTGACCCTTTGACAGCGCAGCACTCCCTCAGAACTGACTCTTCGACAGTACAGCACTCTATCAGTACTGACCCTCCGTCAGCGCAGCACTCCCTCAGTGCTGACCCCCCATCAGTGCAGCACTCCCTCAGTACTGACCATCCGACAGTGCAGCACTCCCTCAGGACTGACCCTCCGACAGGGCAGCCCTCCCTCAGAACTGACTCTTCGACAGTACAGCACTCTATCAGTACTGACCCTCCGTCAGCGCAGCACTCCCTCAGTACTGACCATCCGACAGTGCAGCACTCCCTCAGTACTGACCATCCGACAGTGCAGCACTCTCTCAGAACTGACCATCCGACAGTGCAGCACTCCCTCAGTACTGACCATCCGACAGTGCAGCACTCTCTCAGAACTGACTCTCTGACTTTGCAGCACTCTCTCAGAACTGACTCTCCAACAGTGCAGCACTCTCTCAGAACTGACCCTCCGACAGTACCGCGCTCTGTCTGTACTGACCCTCTGACATTGCAGCACTCCCTCAGTGCAGCACTCCCTCAGAACTGACCATCCGACAGTGCAGCACTCACTCAGTACTGACCCTCCAACAGTGCAGCACTCTCTCAGAACTGACTCTCCGACTTTGCAGCACTCTCTCAGAACTGACTCTCCGACAGTGCAGCACTCCCTCAGCACTGACCATCCGACAGTGCAGCACTCCCTCAGTACTGACCGTCCGACAGTACAGCACTCCCTCAGTAATGACCCTCCGACAGTGCAGCACTCCCTCAATACTGACCCTCTGACAGTGCAGCACAACCTCAGTACTGATCCTCCTACACGACAGCACTCCGTCCGAACTGACTCCATAAGTGCAGCACTCCGTCAGTACGGACCCTCCGACAGTACAGTACTCCCTCAGGACTGAACCTCCGACAGTGCAGCACTCCCTCAATACTGAGCTTCCGACAGTGCAGCACACCCTCAGTACTGTCCTCCGACAGTGCAGCACTCCCTCAGTCCTGACCCTCCGACAGTGCAGCACTCCTTCAATACGGACCCTCCGACAGTGCAGCTCTCTCTGAGTACTGACCCTCCGACAGTACAGCACTCCCTCCGAACTGACTCCATAAGTGCAGCACTCCGTCAGTACTGACCCTCCGACAGTACAATACTCCCTCAGGAGTGACTCTCCGACAGTGCAGCACTCTCTCAGTACTGACCCTCCGACAGTACAGAACTCCCTCAGAACTGACTCTCCGACAGTGCAGCACTCCCTCAGTACTGACCCTCCAACAGTGCAGCACTCCCTCAGTACTGACCCTCCAACAGTACAGCACTCCCTCAGTACTGACCCTCCAACAGTGCAGCACTCCCTCATTACTGACCCTCCGTCACTGCAGCACTCCCTCAGTACTGACCCTCCAACAGTGCAGCAGTCCCTCAGTACTGACCCTCCGACAGTGCAGCACTCCATCAGAAGTGACCCTCCGACAGTGCAGCACTCCCTCAGTACTGACCCTCCGGCAGTGCAGCACTCCCTCAGTACTGACCCTCCGACAGTAGAGCACTCCCTCAGTACTGACCCTCCAACAGTGCAGCACTCCCTCAGTACAGACCCTCCAACAGTGCAGCACTCTCTCAGTACTGACCCTCCAACAGTTCCGCACTCCCTCAGTGCAGCACTCCTTCAGTACTGACCCTCCGGCAATGCAGCACTACCTCGGTACTGACTATCTGACAGCGCAGCACTCCCTCAGTACTGACCCTCCGACAGTACAGCACTCCCTCAGTAATGACCCTCCGACAGTGCAGCACTCCCTCAATACTGACCCTCTGACAGTGCAGCACTACCTCAGTACTGACCCTCCTAGACTACAGCACTCCCTCCGAACTGACTCCATAAGTGCAGCACTCCGTCAGTACTGACCCTCCGACAGTACAGTATTCCCTCAGGACTGAACCTCCGACAGTGCAGCTCTCCCTCAGTACTGACCCTATGACAGTACAGAACTCCCTCAGAACTGACCCTCCAACAGTGCAGCACTCCCTCAGTACTGACCCTCCGACAGTTCAGCAATCCCTCAGTACTGACCCTCCGACAGTACAGCACTCACTCAGTACTGACCCTCCGACAGTACCACGCTCCGTCTGTACTGACCCTCTGACATTGCAGCACTCCCTCAGTGCAGCACTCCCTCAGAACTGACTCTCCGACAGTCCTTCACTCGCTCAGTACTGACCCTCCGGCAGCGCAGCACTCCCTCAGTACTGACCCTTTGACAGTGCAGCGCTCCCTCAGTACTGACCCTTTGACAGCGCAGCACTCCCTCAGAACTGACTCTTCGACAGTACAGCACTCTATCTGTACTGACCCTCCGACAGTGCAGCACTCCCTCAGTACTGACCGTCCGACAGTACAGCACTCCCTCAGTAATGACCCTCCGACAGTGCAGCACTCCCTCAATACTGACCCTCTGACAGTGCAGCACAACCTCAGTACTGACCCTCCTACACGACAGCACTCCGTCCGAACTGACTCCATAAGTGCAGCACTCCGTCAGTACGGACCCTCCGACAGTACAGTACTCCCTCAGGACTGAACCTCCGACAGTGCAGCACTCCCTCAATACTGACCCTCCGACAGTGCAGCACTCCCTCAGTACTGACCCTCCGATAATGCAGCACTGTCTCGGTACTGACCCTCTGACAGTACAGGACTCCGTCAGTACGGACCCTCTGCAAGTGCAGCACTCCCTCAGAACTGACCCTCCAGAAGTGCAGCATTCACTCAGTACTGACCCTCCGTCAGCACAGTATTCCCTCAGAACTGACTCCCAGACAGTGCAGCACTCACTCAGTACTGACCCTCCAACAGTACAGCACTCCCTCAGAATTGACCCTCCAACACTGCAGCACTCCCTCAGTACTGACACTCCGGCAGTGCATCACTCCCTCAGAACTGCCCTCCGACAGTGCAGCACTCGTTCATACTGACCCTCCGACAGTGCAGCACTCCCTCAGTAGTGACCCTCGGACTGTGCAGCACTCCCTCAGTACTGACCTACGACAGTGCAGCACTCGCTCAGAACTGACCCTCTGACAGTGCAGCACTCCCTCAGTACTGAACCTACGGCAGTGCTGCAATCTCTCAGTACTGACCCTCCAACAGTGCAGCATTCACTCAGCACTGACCCTCCGACAGTGCAGCACTCCCTCAGTACTGACCCTCCGGCAGTGCAGCATTCTCTCAGTCCTGACCCTCCGACAGTGCAGCACTCCCTCAGTACTGACCCTCCGGCAGTGCAGCATTCTCTCAGTCCTGACCCTCCGACAGTGCAGCACTCCTTCAATACTGACTCTCCGACAGTGCAGCACTCCCTCAGTACTGACTCTCCGACAGTGCAGCATTCACTCAGCACTGACCCTCCGACAGTGCAGCACTCCTTCAATACTGACTCTCCGACAGTGCAGCACTCCCTCAGTACTGACCCTCTGACAGTCCAGTATTCCCTCAGAACTGACTCCCAGACAGTGCAGCACTCGCTCAGAACTGACTCTCCGACAGTGCCGCACTCACTCAGTACTGACCCTCCGACAGTACAGCACTCTCTCAGAACTGACCCTCCAACACTGCTGCACTCCCTCAGTAATGACAGTCCGACATTGCAGCACCTCCTCAGTACTGACTCTCCGACAGTGCAGCACTCCCTCAGTACTGATCCTCCGACAGTACAGCACTCCCTCAGAACTGACTCTGCGACAGGTCAGCACTCGCTCAGTACTGACCCTCCGACAGTACAGCACTCACTCAGTACTGACCCTCCGACAGTACCGCGCTCCGTCTGTACTTACCCTCCGACAGTGCAGCACTCCCTCAGTTCTGACCCTTACCAGTGCAGCACTCCCTCAGTTCTGACCCTCTGACAGTGCAGCACTCCCTCAGTACTGTCAGCCCGACAGTACAGCACTCCCTCAGTACTGACCCTGTGGCACTGCAGCACTCCCTCAGTACTGACCCTCCGACGGTGCAGCACTCCCTCAGTACTGACCCTCTGACAGTGCAGCACTCCCTCAGTACTGACTCCATAAGTGCAGCACTCTCTCATTACTGACCCTCAGACAGTACAGTACTCCCTCAGAAGTGACTCTCCGACAGTGCAGCACTCTCTCAGTACTGACCTTGAAACCGTGCAGCACTCCCTCAGAACCGACTCTCCGACAGTACAGCACTCTCTCAGTACTGACCCTACGACAGTGCAGCACTCCCTCAGAACTGACCCTCTGCAAGTGCAGCACTCTCTCAGTACTGACCCTCCGACAGTGCAGCACTCCCTCAATACTGACCCTCAAACAGTGCAGCACTCCCTCAGTACTGACCGTTCGACAGTGCAGCACTCCCTCAGTACATGACCCTCCAACAGTGCAGCACTCCCTCAGAACTGACTCTCCGACTGCGCAGCACTCCCTCAGTACTGCCCCTATGACACTGCCTCAGTGCTGACCCTCCGACAGTGCAGCACTCCCTCAGTCTGACTCTCCGACAGAGCAGCACTCCCTCAATACTGACCCTCCGACAGTGCAGCACTCCCTCAGTACTGACCCTCCGACAGAGCAGCACTGTCTCGGGACTGACCCTCCGACAGTACTGTACTCCTTCAGAACTGAATTTCCGACAGTGCAGCACTCCCTCAGTCTGACCCTCCGATAGTACAGCACTCCCTCAGTACTGACCCTCGGACTGTGCAGCACTCCTTCAGTAATGACCCTCTGACAGTGCAGCACACCCTCAGCACTGACCCTCCGACAGTGCAGCACTCCCTCAGTACTGACCTTCCGACAGTGCAGCACTCCCTCAGAACTGACTCTCCGACAGTGCTGCACTCCCTCAGTACTGACTCTCCGACAGAGCAGCACTCCCTCAGAACTGACTCTCCGACAGTGCTGCACTCCCTCAGAACTGACTCTCCGACAGTGCTGCACTCCCTCAGTACTGACTCTCCGACAGTGCAGCACTCCCTCAGAACTGACTCTCCGAGAGTGCAGCACTCCCTCAGTACTGACCCTCCGACAGTGCAGCACTCCCTCAGAACTGACTCTCCGAGAGTGTAGCACTCCCTCACTACTGACCCTCCGACAGTGCAGCACTCCCTCAGTGCTGACCGTTTGACAGTGCAGCACTCCCTCAGTATGACCCTCCGACATAGCAGCACTCCTTCAGAACTGCCCTCCAACAGTGCAGCACTCCCTGAGTACTGACCCTCTGACTGTGCGGCACTCCCTCAGTACTGACCCTCTGACAGTGCAGCGCTCCCTCAGAACTGACCCTCCGACAGTGCAGCACTCCCTCAGTACTGATCCTCCGGCAGTGCAGCACTCCCTCAGTACTGACCCTCCGACAGTAGAGCACTCCCTCAGGACTGACCCTCCGACAGTGCAGCAAACTCTCAGGACTGACCCTCCGACAGTGCAGCAAACTCTCAGTACTGACCCTCCGACAGTACAGTATTCCCTCAGAACTGACTCTCCGACAGTGCTGCACTCCCTCAGAACTGACACTCCGAGAGTGTAGCACTCCCTCACTACTGACCCTCCGACAGTGCAGCAATCTCTCAGTGCTGACCCTCCATCAGTGCAGGACTCCTTCAGTACGGACCCTCCTACTGTGCAGCACTTCCTCAGTACTGACCCTCCGGCAGTGCAGCATTCTCTCAGTACTGACCCTCCGACAGTACAGTATTCCCTCAGAACTGACTCCCAGACAGTGCAGCACTCACTCAGTAATGACCCTCCGTCAGTACAGCACTCCCTCAGTACTGACCCTCCAACACTGCAGCACTCCCTCAGTACTGACCCTCCGTCAGTGCAGCACTCCCTCAGTACTGACCGTCCGACATTGCAGCACTCACTCAGTCCTGACCTTCCGACACTACCGCGCTCTGTCTGTACTGACCCTCCGACAGTGCAGCACTCCCTCAGTGCAGCACTCCCTCAGAACTGACTCTCCGACAGTAATTCACTCGCTCAGTACTGACTCTCCGGCAGTGCAGCACTCCCTCAGTACTGACTCTCCGACAGCGCAGCACTCCCTCAGTACTGACCCTCCAACAATGCAGCACTCCCTCAGAACTGACTCTCCGACAGTACAGCAAGCCCTCAGTACTGACCCTCCGACAGGACAGCACTCCCTCAGTACTGACTCTCCGACAGCGCAGCACTCCCTCAGTACTGACCCTGCGGCACTGCAGCACTCCCTCAGACCTGACCCTCCGACGGTGCAGCACTCCCTCAGTACTGACCCTCTGACAGTGCAGCACACCCTCAGTACTGACCCTCCGACAGGGCAGCACTCCCTCAGTACTGACCCTCCGACAGTGCAGCACTCCCTCAGTACTGACCCTCCAACAGTGCAGCACTCTCTCAGTACTGACCCTCCAACAGTTCCGCACTCCCTCAGTGCAGCACTCCTTCAGTACTGACCCTCCGGCAATGCAGCACTACCTCGGTACTGACTATCTGACAGCGCAGCACTCCCTCAGTACTGACCCTCCGACAGTACAGCACTCCCTCAGTAATGACCCTCCGACAGTGCAGCACTCCCTCAATACTGACCCTCTGACAGTGCAGCACTACCTCAGTACTGACCCTCCTAGACTACAGCACTCCCTCCGAACTGACTCCATAAGTGCAGCACTCCGTCAGTACTGACCCTCCGACAGTACAGTATTCCCTCAGGACTGAACCTCCGACAGTGCAGCTCTCCCTCAGTACTGACCCTATGACAGTACAGAACTCCCTCAGAACTGACCCTCCAACAGTGCAGCACTCCCTCAGTACTGACCCTCCGACAGTTCAGCAATCCCTCAGTACTGACCCTCCGACAGTACAGCACTCACTCAGTACTGACCCTCCGACAGTACCACGCTCCGTCTGTACTGACCCTCTGACATTGCAGCACTCCCTCAGTGCAGCACTCCCTCAGAACTGACTCTCCGACAGTCCTTCACTCGCTCAGTACTGACCCTCCGGCAGCGCAGCACTCCCTCAGTACTGACCCTTTGACAGTGCAGCGCTCCCTCAGTACTGACCCTTTGACAGCGCAGCACTCCCTCAGAACTGACTCTTCGACAGTACAGCACTCTATCTGTACTGACCCTCCGACAGTGCAGCACTCCCTCAGTACTGACCGTCCGACAGTACAGCACTCCCTCAGTAATGACCCTCCGACAGTGCAGCACTCCCTCAATACTGACCCTCTGACAGTGCAGCACAACCTCAGTACTGACCCTCCTACACGACAGCACTCCGTCCGAACTGACTCCATAAGTGCAGCACTCCGTCAGTACGGACCCTCCGACAGTACAGTACTCCCTCAGGACTGAACCTCCGACAGTGCAGCACTCCCTCAATACTGACCCTCCGACAGTGCAGCACTCCCTCAGTACTGACCCTCCGATAATGCAGCACTGTCTCGGTACTGACCCTCTGACAGTACAGGACTCCGTCAGTACGGACCCTCTGCAAGTGCAGCACTCCCTCAGAACTGACCCTCCAGAAGTGCAGCATTCACTCAGTACTGACCCTCCGTCAGCACAGTATTCCCTCAGAACTGACTCCCAGACAGTGCAGCACTCACTCAGTACTGACCCTCCAACAGTACAGCACTCCCTCAGAATTGACCCTCCAACACTGCAGCACTCCCTCAGTACTGACACTCCGGCAGTGCATCACTCCCTCAGAACTGCCCTCCGACAGTGCAGCACTCGTTCATACTGACCCTCCGACAGTGCAGCACTCCCTCAGTAGTGACCCTCGGACTGTGCAGCACTCCCTCAGTACTGACCTACGACAGTGCAGCACTCGCTCAGAACTGACCCTCTGACAGTGCAGCACTCCCTCAGTACTGAACCTACGGCAGTGCTGCAATCTCTCAGTACTGACCCTCCAACAGTGCAGCATTCACTCAGCACTGACCCTCCGACAGTGCAGCACTCCCTCAGTACTGACCCTCCGGCAGTGCAGCATTCTCTCAGTCCTGACCCTCCGACAGTGCAGCACTCCCTCAGTACTGACCCTCCGGCAGTGCAGCATTCTCTCAGTCCTGACCCTCCGACAGTGCAGCACTCCTTCAATACTGACTCTCCGACAGTGCAGCACTCCCTCAGTACTGACTCTCCGACAGTGCAGCATTCACTCAGCACTGACCCTCCGACAGTGCAGCACTCCTTCAATACTGACTCTCCGACAGTGCAGCACTCCCTCAGTACTGACCCTCTGACAGTCCAGTATTCCCTCAGAACTGACTCCCAGACAGTGCAGCACTCGCTCAGAACTGACTCTCCGACAGTGCAGCACTCACTCAGTACTGACCCTCCGACAGTACAGCACTCTCTCAGAACTGACCCTCCAACACTGCTGCACTCCCTCAGTAATGACAGTCCAACATTGCAGCACCTCCTCAGTACTGACTCTCCGACAGTGCAGCACTCCCTCAGTACTGATCCTCCGACAGTACAGCACTCCCTCAGAACTGACTCTGCGACAGGTCAGCACTCGCTCAGTACTGACCCTCCGACAGTACAGCACTCACTCAGTACTGACCCTCCGACAGTACCGCGCTCCGTCTGTACTTACCCTCCGACAGTGCAGCACTCCCTCAGTTCTGACCCTTACCAGTGCAGCACTCCCTCAGTTCTGACCCTCTGACAGTGCAGCACTCCCTCAGTACTGTCAGCCCGACAGTACAGCACTCCCTCAGTACTGACCCTGTGGCACTGCAGCACTCCCTCAGTACTGACCCTCCGACGGTGCAGCACTCCCTCAGTACTGACCCTCTGACAGTGCAGCACTCCCTCAGTACTGACTCCATAAGTGCAGCACTCTCTCATTACTGACCCTCAGACAGTACAGTACTCCCTCAGAAGTGACTCTCCGACAGTGCAGCACTCTCTCAGTACTGACCTTGAAACCGTGCAGCACTCCCTCAGAACCGACTCTCCGACAGTACAGCACTCTCTCAGTACTGACCCTACGACAGTGCAGCACTCCCTCAGAACTGACCCTCTGCAAGTGCAGCACTCTCTCAGTACTGACCCTCCGACAGTGCAGCACTCCCTCAATACTGACACTCAAACAGTGCAGCACTCCCTCAGTACTGACCGTTCGACAGTGCAGCACTCCCTCAGTACATGACCCTCCAACAGTGCAGCACTCCCTCAGAACTGACTCTCCGACTGCGCAGCACTCCCTCAGTACTGCCCCTATGACACTGCCTCAGTGCTGACCCTCCGACAGTGCAGCACTCCCTCAGTCTGACTCTCCGACAGAGCAGCACTCCCTCAATACTGACCCTCCGACAGTGCAGCACTCCCTCAGTACTGATCCTCCGACAGAGCAGCACTGTCTCGGGACTGACCCTCCGACAGTACTGTACTCCTTCAGAACTGAATTTCCGACAGTGCAGCACTCCCTCAGTCTGACCCTCCGATAGTACAGCACTCCCTCAGTACTGACCCTCGGACTGTGCAGCACTCCTTCAGTAATGACCCTCTGACAGTGCAGCACACCCTCAGCACTGACCCTCCGACAGTGCAGCACTCCCTCAGTACTGACCTTCCGACAGTGCAGCACTCCCTCAGAACTGACTCTCCGACAGTGCTGCACTCCCTCAGTACTGACTCTCCGACAGAGCAGCACTCCCTCAGAACTGACTCTCCGACAGTGCTGCACTCCCTCAGAACTGACTCTCCGACAGTGCTGCACTCCCTCAGTACTGACTCTCCGACAGTGCAGCACTCCCTCAGAACTGACTCTCCGAGAGTGCAGCACTCCCTCAGTACTGACCCTCCGACAGTGCAGCACTCCCTCAGAACTGACTCTCCGAGAGTGTAGCACTCCCTCACTACTGACCCTCCGACAGTGCAGCACTCCCTCAGTGCTGACCGTTTGACAGTGCAGCACTCCCTCAGTATGACCCTCCGACATAGCAGCACTCCTTCAGAACTGCCCTCCAACAGTGCAGCACTCCCTGAGTACTGACCCTCTGACTGTGCGGCACTCCCTCAGTACTGACCCTCTGACAGTGCAGCGCTCCCTCAGAACTGACCCTCCGACAGTGCAGCACTCCCTCAGTACTGATCCTCCGGCAGTGCAGCACTCCCTCAGTACTGACCCTCCGACAGTAGAGCACTCCCTCAGGACTGACCCTCCGACAGTGCAGCAAACTCTCAGTACTGACCCTCCGACAGTACAGTATTCCCTCAGAACTGACTCTCCGACAGTGCTGCACTCCCTCAGAACTGACACTCCGAGAGTGTAGCACTCCCTCACTACTGACCCTCCGACAGTGCAGCAATCTCTCAGTGCTGACCCTCCATCAGTGCAGGACTCCTTCAGTACGGACCCTCCTACTGTGCAGCACTTCCTCAGTACTGACCCTCCGGCAGTGCAGCATTCTCTCAGTACTGACCCTCCGACAGTACAGTATTCCCTCAGAACTGACTCCCAGACAGTGCAGCACTCACTCAGTAATGACCCTCCGTCAGTACAGCACTCCCTCAGTACTGACCCTCCAACACTGCAGCACTCCCTCAGTACTGACCCTCCGTCAGTGCAGCACTCCCTCAGTACTGACCGTCCGACATTGCAGCACTCACTCAGTCCTGACCTTCCGACACTACCGCGCTCTGTCTGTACTGACCCTCCGACAGTGCAGCACTCCCTCAGTGCAGCACTCCCTCAGAACTGACTCTCCGACAGTAATTCACTCGCTCAGTACTGACTCTCCGGCAGTGCAGCACTCCCTCAGTACTGACTCTCCGACAGCGCAGCACTCCCTCAGTACTGACCCTCCAACAATGCAGCACTCCCTCAGAACTGACTCTCCGACAGTACAGCAAGCCCTCAGTACTGACCCTCCGACAGGACAGCACTCCCTCAGTACTGACTCTCCGACAGCGCAGCACTCCCTCAGTACTGACCCTGCGGCACTGCAGCACTCCCTCAGACCTGACCCTCCGACGGTGCAGCACTCCCTCAGTACTGACCCTCTGACAGTGCAGCACACCCTCAGTACTGACCCTCCGACAGGGCAGCACTCCCTCAGTACTGACCCTCCGACAGTGCAGCACTCCCTCAGTACTGACCCTCCGACAGGGCAGCACTCCCTCAGTACTGACTCTCGGACAGTGCAGCACTCCTTCAGTAATGACCCTCTGACAGTGCAGCACACCCTCAGTACTGACCCTCCGACAGTGCAGCACTCCTTCAGTAATGACCCTCTGACAGTGCAGCACTCCCTCAATACTGACCCTCCAACAGGGCAGGACTCCCTCAGTACTGACCCTCCGACAGTGCAGCACTGTCTCGGCACTGACCCTCCGACAGTGCAGCACTCCTTCAGTAATGACCCTCTGACAGTGCAGCACACCCTCAGTACTGACCCTCCGACAGGGCAGGACTCCCTCAGTACTGACCCTCCGACAGTGCAGCACTGTCTCGGGACTGACCCTCCGACAGTACTGTACTCCTTCAGAACTGAATTTCCGACAGGGCAGCACTCCCTCAGTACTGACCCTCCGACAGTGCAGCACTCCCTCAGTACTGACCCTCCGACAGGGCAGCACTCCCTCAGTACTGACCCTCGGACTGTGCAGCACACCCTCAGTACTGACTCTCGGACAGTGCAGCACTCCTTCAGTAATGACCCTCTGACAGTGCAGCACACCCTCAGTACTGACCCTCCGACAGTGCAGCACTCCTTCAGTAATGACCCTCTGACAGTGCAGCACACCCTCAGTACTGACCCTCCGACAGGGCAGGACTCCCTCAGTACTGACCCTCCGACAGGGCAGCACTCCCTCAGTACTGACCCTCCGACAGTGCAGCACTCCCTCAGTACTGACCCTCGGACTGTGCAGCACACCCTCAGTACTGACTCTCGGACAGTGCAGCACTCCTTCAGTAATGACCCTCTGACAGTGCAGCACACCCTCAGTACTGAACCTCCGACAGAGCAGCACTCCCTCAATACTGACCATCCGACAGTGCAGCACTCCCTCAGTACTGACCCTCCGACAGTGCAGCACTCCCTCAGAACTGACTCTCCGACAGTGCTGCACTCCCTCAGTACTGACTCTCCGACAGTGCAGCACTCCCTCAGAAATGACTCTCCGAGAGTGTTGCACTCCCTCACTACTGACCCTCCGACAGTGCAGCACTCCCTCAGTGCTGACCGTTTGACAGTGCAGCACTCCCTCAGTATGACCCTCCGACAGTGCAGCACTCCCTCAGTACTGACCCTCGGACTGTGCAGCACTCCCTCAAGACTGACTCTCGGACAGTGCAGCACTCTCTCAGTACTGACCTTCCGACAGTGCAGCACTCCTTCAGTAATGACCCTCTGACATTGCAGCACACCCTCAGTACTGTCCTCCGACAGTGCAGCACTCCCTCAGTCCTGACCCTCCGACAGTGCAGCACTCCTTCAATACGGACCCTCCGACAGTGCAGCTCTCTCTGAGTACTGACCCTCCGACAGTACAGCACTCCCTCCGAACTGACTCCATAAGTGCAGCACTCCGTCAGTACTGACCCTCCGACAGTACAATACTCCCTCAGGAGTGACTCTCCGACAGTGCAGCACTCTCTCAGTACTGACCCTCCGACAGTACAGAACTCCCTCAGAACTGACTCTCCGACAGTGCAGCACTCCCTCAGTACTGACCCTCCAACAGTGCAGCACTCCCTCAGTACTGACCCTCCAACAGTACAGCACTCCCTCAGTACTGACCCTCCAACAGTGCAGCACTCCCTCATTACTGACCCTCCGTCACTGCAGCACTCCCTCAGTACTGACCCTCCGACAGTGCGGCGCTCCCTCAGTACTGACCCTCCGGCAGTGCAGCACTCCCTCAGTACTGACCCTCCGACAGTAGAGCACTCCCTCAGTACTGACCCTCCAACAGTGCAGCACTCCCTCAGTACAGACCCTCCAACAGTGCAGCACTCTCTCAGTACTGACCCTCCAACAGTTCCGCACTCCCTCAGTGCAGCACTCCTTCAGTACTGACCCTCCGGCAATGCAGCACTACCTCGGTACTGACTATCTGACAGCGCAGCACTCCCTCAGTACTGACCCTCCGACAGTACAGCACTCCCTCAGTAATGACCCTCCGACAGTGCAGCACTCCCTCAATACTGACCCTCTGACAGTGCAGCACTACCTCAGTACTGACCCTCCTAGACTACAGCACTCCCTCCGAACTGACTCCATAAGTGCAGCACTCCGTCAGTACTGACCCTCCGACAGTACAGTATTCCCTCAGGACTGAACCTCCGACAGTGCAGCTCTCCCTCAGTACTGACCCTATGACAGTGCAGTATTCCCTCAGAAATGACTCTCCGAGAGTGTAGCACTCCCTCACTACTGAACCTCCGACAGTGCAGCATTCTCTCAGTACTGACCCTCGGTCAGCACAGTATTCCCTCAGAACTGCCTCCCAGACACTGCAGCACTCCCTCAGTACTGACTGTTTGACAGTGCAGCACTCCCTCAGTATGACCCTCCCACATTGCAGCACTCCCTCAGAACTGCCCTCCAACAGTGCAGCACTCCCTCAGTACTGACCCTCCGACAGTGCAGCACTCCCTCAGTACTGACCCTCCGACAGTCGAGCACTCCCTCAAGACTGACGCTCGGACAGCACAGCAATCTCTCAGTACTGACCCTCCAACAGTGCAGCACTCCTTCAATACTGACTCTCCGACAGTGCAGCACTCCCTCAGTACTGACTCTCCGACAGTGCAGCACTCAATCAGCACTGACCCTCCGACAGTACAGCACTCCCTCAGAACTGACACTCCGACAGTACAGTATTCCCTCAGAACTGACTCCCAGACAGTGCAGCACTCACTCAGTAATGACCCTCCGACAGTACAGCACTCCCTCAGTCCTGACCCTCCGTCAGTGCAGCACTCCCTCAGTCCTGACCCTCCGTCAATGCAGCACTCCCTCAGTACTCACCGTTTGACAGTCCACCAGTCCCTCAGAACTGACTCTCCGACAGTGCAGCACTCACTCAGTCCTGACCTTCCGACAGTACCGCGCTCTGTCTGTACTGACCCTCCGACAGTGCAGCACTCCCTCAGTACTGACTCTCCGACAGTAATTCACTCGCTCAGTACTGACCCTCCGGCAGTGCAGCACTCCCTCAGTACTGACTCTCCGACAGTGCAGCACTCCCTCAGTACTGACCCTCTGACAGTGCAGCACTCCCTCAGTACTGACCCTCCAACAATGCAGCACTCCCTCAGAACTGACTCTCCGACAGTACAGCACTCTCTCAGTACTGACCCTCCGACAGTGCAGCACTCCCTCAGTACTGACCCTCTGACAGTGCAGCACTCCCTCAGTACTGACCCTCCGACAGTGCAGCACACCCTCAGTACTGACCCTCCGACAGTACATTATTCGCTCAGTACTGACCCTGCGGCACTGCAGCACTCCCTCCGAACTGACTCCATAAGTGCAGTAGTCCGTCAGTGCTGACCCTCCGACAGAGCAGCACTCCCTCAGAACTGACCTTCCGACAGTACAGCACTCCCTCAGTACTGACCCTCTGACAGTACAGCACTCCCTCAGAACTGACTCTCTGACAGTACAGCACTCCCTCAGTACTGGCCCTCCGACAGTACAGCACTCCCTCAGTACTGACCCTCCGACAGTACAGCACTCCCTCAGTACTGATCCTCCGACAGTGCAGCACTCCCTCAGTACTGGCCCTCCGACAGTACAGCACTCCCTCAGTACTGACCCTCCGACAGTGCAGCACTCCCTCAGTACTGACCCTCTGACAGTACAGCACTCCCTCAGAACTGACTCTCTTACAGTACAGCACTCCCTCAGTACTGACCCTCCGACAGTACAGCACTCCCTCAGTACTACACTGGAGTGTCAACCTTGATTTTTATGCTGATGTATTGGAGTAGGATTTGAAACCCACAAGATTTTCACTCTGAGTTGAGTGAACTACCCACTGAGACACAGCTGATATGGCGAAGGTTGTAAGGTCTGTGTCTGTTATAGAATTGGGGAATTCAGGTGATGTTCAGCTGAATTGAATGAGGCAAACACAGACAGCCTGGCCGGCAAGGGGAAATATTATTTGCCTCCTCCCTTCCTCCTCCTCATCCTCCTCCTGAGCTACTCACTGTATCCCTGGTAGCAGGGGCGGTACCTGCCTGATGGTGAGTTTGTATACAACAGCGCAGACCAGGATAAATCGGGACACTGGCTCTGTGAGTGCTGTCGGGTGCTCATGGTCTGCTCTATGTTGGGTTGTGCCAGTGTCATGAGCTAGTTGTAAAGCAGATAGTCCTTGTCAGCCAGTACCTACCCTCTGGTGGCTCAAATACGTACGTGGATTGAAGGCATGATGACTGCTGACAAGTTACCAAGAATTCACCTGCACGATGTTTGGAGCAGGGACGCACACCAACTGCACATTCAGGGAGTGGAACCCTTTGCGGTCGCGTTACATCTCAGCACTTAGATGTGGCGCCCAGAAAACCAGTGTGTACAGTCGATGGCACGCTGCACCCTGGGGAAAACCACATGGACATTCCACTTGCTTCTCTCTGGTCACAAAGAACACGATGAACTCTCCAGCGACTGCCATTGGTCATTTGGTAGCACTCACTGAAAACCCTGTGTCGAAAAGTCCTCCTGCTGAAGCCCCTTCTCTTCCTCCCCCTCCCTCTGTGAACAGCTTGTCCCCTTCTATGCTGCTTCTGCCCCATCTCCCACTCATGCTGCAAGCCATGGGGGATTCTAACTACAGCCTCAATGACCAGGAGCAAATTTCCCAACCAGAACCCTTGATGACGGACCCAAGGCCTTCTCCAGCTGCAGTACCTCATCCTGCCGACTTCACCAAACACTTTAAACTGTTGTGCAAACCACCCGGCCCTCAACTCAGGCAGGACCAGTGGAAATTGATCAGCAATTAACCTCAGAGTGGTTCATGATTGCTTTAAATAGCGCTAGTGGGGACCTGCTTCCTGCTGCTGAACGTATGTTGTGCTGGATGTGTTTTAGAGAGAGTGCAAGAGTGGAAATTTCGAAAATGGTAGCACTGGCATCAAATCTGGGTTGGAGGAATGAATCTTGCGGCCCCAGATTTTTCTCAGAGCTGCTCTGCTCCACGGCTGTAACTCTGCTGGAAATGAATGGGGAACAGATTTCCACGGGACTGCCTGTGAGACTGTAACAGTAGCAGAGCCTGGAAATTCTAGGCCCAAATCACCAGCTTCTCACTGCCTTCAGAAGACATTTTATTATTTCGCAATTTAAACAGCTACTTGTGAATAATTAATACCTTTTAAGGGAAACAAAGGATAATTAAAAGTAAGACCACGTTCTAGTTTTGAACTGAGGAAATAGCTGACTGTCTTATCAGGTCTGTTATATGTCAGAGGCTGGGAAGAAGCATCCACTCAACTGTAACGCCCTGCAACTGAGTAATGTGAAGGAGGAGTGTTACTGCAACACCTTCCATCGGGAAACAGGACAAGGCCCATTCAACCCCTCGAGCTGAATCCGCCATTTAGTTAGATCATGATTCCATTCACCTACATTTGGAATACTGCGTGCAGTTCTGGTCGCCACATTATCAAAAGGATGTAGATGCTTTGGAGAAGGTGCAGAGGAGGTTCACCAGGATGTTGCCTGGTATGGAGGGCGCTAGCTATGAAGAGAGGTTGAGTAGTTTAGGATTATTTTCATTAGAAAGACGGAGGTTGAGGGGGGACCTGATTGAGGTGTACAAAATCATGAGAGGTATAGACAGGGTGGATAGCAAGAAGCTTTTTCCCAGAGTGGGGGTTTCAATTACTAGGGATCACAAGTTCAAAGTGAGAGGGGAAAAGTTTAGAGGGGATATGCGTGGAAAGTTCTTTACGCAGAGGGTGGCTGGAACGCGTTGCCAGCGGAGGTGGTAGACGTGGGCATGATAGCGTCTTTTAAGATGTATTTAGACAGATACATGAATGGGCAGGAAGCAAAGAGATACAGACCCTTAGAAAATAGGCGACAGGTTTAGATAGAGGATCTGGATCGGCGCAGGCTTGGAGAGCCGAAGGGCCTGTTCCTGTGCTGTAATTTTCTTTGTTCTTTGTTCTTTGTTCTTTGTTCTTTACCTTGCTCCATATCCCTTGATATCTTTACCCAACAAAAATCCTTTGTACTTAGCTTTGTAAACACTGGTCATCTCACTAAACTAATAATCCAAAGGTACAGACATGGCCTCAAATCCCACCATAGCCAGTGGAATTTAAATTCAATTAATAAAAATCTGGAATTAAACACTAGTCTCAGTCATGATGCCCTACAACTATCATCAATTGTTGTAAAAACCTATCTGCTTCACAAATGTCCTGTAGGGAAGGAAATCTGCTGGTCTGGCTGACATGTGACTCCAGACTTACTACAATGTGGTGGAATTTTAACTGCCCTCTGAAATGGCCAAGCCACTCAGTTGTACCAAACTGCCCCACACAGACTGCAGAGTTTCAAATTAATCACAGTAGAAAGCAAAGTGCAAAGCTTGCCTTAACACAGAGCCTCTTTGCCCAGGAAGTCACAATATAATGAATACAGTCACTTAAATTACAATCAGTGTCGTGTTTGTGTTGTAGATGATTACACAAGACACACATTAACGGAGTGCTTAGTCTCTTAGCCCTGACCTTCTGCACTGTGGTTCCCAGGCTGTGCAGTTTGAGAATTATCCAGTCAGGTAGTTTATTTGATCTTGGTATGTGAGCGGCACTGGGAAACCAGTGTTTCTACCTAGTTACCCTGAGGGCACTGAGAGTCAGCACACAGGGTGGGGTGTTTCGACCCAGTTACCCTGAGGGCACTGAGAGTCAGCACACAGGGTGGGGTGTTTCGACCCGGTTACCCTGAGGGCACTGAGAGTCAGCACACAGGGTGGGGTGTTTCGACCCAGTTACCCTGAGGGCACTGAGAGTCAGCACACAGGGTGGGGTGTTTCGACCCAGTTACCCTGAGGGCACTGAGAGTCAGCACACAGGGTGGGGTGTTTCGACCCGGTTACCCTGAGGGCACTGAGAGTCAGCACACAGGGTGGGGTATTTCGACCCGGTTACCCTGAGGGCACTGAGAGTCAGCACACAGGGTGGGGTGTTTCGACCCGGTTACCCTGAGGGCTCTGAGAGTCAGCACACAGGGTGGGGTGTTTCGACCCAGTTACCCTGAGGGCTCTGAGAGTCAGCACACAGGGTGGGGTGTTTCGACCCAGTTACCCTGAGGGCACTGAGAGTCAGCACACAGGGTGGGGTGTTTCGACCCAGTTACCCTGAGGGCACTGAGAGTCAGCACACAGGGTGGGATGGGAACATGTCCAGTAATTTCCCCTCCCTGACAGCTTCTTTCATGGTCACTTTTCCCTGATGCCAGAAATTGCCAGAATGATTGATTTTAATGTCATTACTTACTGAGGTGGGACCAGTGTTAAAACCACTGGAAGGATCATAACTAATTGAAGTCGTAACCATTGTGAGTTTGGTTTCGTCATGCTCCGTACAGCCATGAAGTGTTTAATTATTGAAATTGGTATTTGCCTCAGAATCTGCTCTCATTCTACCAGGATTCCTGACTTTATAAACCGGATGGTAATTTTCTCTGGTGGAAGAAACATGTAGCATTGCCCGAACAAAAGAAATCAGAGCCACATGCTGCAATTAAATGACTTCATCAACTCATGCTCCAAAACATGCCTCTATAAAGATTTCTTTTAAAAGTTTTTTTTAATTCATTCATGTGATGTGGGCGTCACTGGCCAGGCCAGCATTTATTGTCCATCCCTAATTGCCCTTCAGAAGGTGCTGGTGAGCTGCCTTCTTGAACCGCTGCAGTCCATGTGGGGTAGGTAGACCCACAGTGCTGTTAGGAAGGGAGTTCCAGGATTTTGACCCAGCAAAAGTCATGAATTACTACAACAGTTTAGCATCTTTCATCCTTGTAATGGGACAGTACAATTTTACCATTCCAGGCCACTGTCTGAAAATGTATCCTGGATGAACAGAATAGAGTGCAAGTATGTTCTTCCCAGTGAGATCACACTGTGACACACAGAGTAAGGGAACAGCTCACAGGCATTCAGAGCGAGCAGGAAATTGGATTGATGAAGTTTATGTTCAGGACTGGGCCAATCAGAGTTAAATACACTTAGTCAAACTTCAGATTGCAACTGTTATTTTGCAGAAATAGAACAGAGGTTTCCATGTGTTGAATAAAATCGACAAAAATAAACAGTAACCCTTTAAATCAATAACATGGATTGATATAAAAACAAGAAATGCTGGAACCACTCAGCTGGTCTGGCAGCATCTGTGGAAAGAGAAGCAGAGTTAACGTTTCGGGTCAGTGACCCTTCTTCAGAACTAGCAAATATTAGAAATGTCACAGGTTATAAGCAAGTGAGGTGGGGGTGGGGCAAGAGATAATAAAGGAGAAGGTGTAGATTGGACAAGGCCACATAGCTGACCTAACTATCAGGAAGACTGAACAGACTGGGGCTCTTTACTTTAGAAAAAAGATTGACGAGTGATCTGATCAAATCTCCAAGATTGTGAAAGGGTTTGATAAGGTAGACTCAGAGAAAATATTTCAACTTGTGGGTGAGACCAAAACCAGGGACCATCAATAGAAGACAGTCACTAATAAATCCAATCAGGAATTCAGGAGAAACACCTTTACCCAGAGATTGGGGAGAATGTGGAACTCACTATCACAGGGAGTGGGGAGAATGTGGAACTCACTATCAAGGGGAGTGGGGAGAATGTGGAACTCACTATCAAGGGGAGTGGGGAGAATGTGGAACTCACTATCACGGGGAGTGGGGAGAATGTGGAACTCGCTATCACAGGGAGTGGGCAGAATGTGGAACTCACTATCAAGGGGAGTGGGGAGAATGTGGAACTCACTATCACGGGGAGTGGGGAGAATGTGGAACTCACTATCAAGGGGAGTGGGCAGAATGTGGAACTCACTATCAAGGGGAGTGGGCAGAATGTGGAACTCACTATCAAGGGGAGTGGGGAGAATGTGGAACTCGCTATCACAGGGAGTGGGCAGAATGTGGAACTCACTATCACGGGGAGTTGAGGCAAATAACATGAATACAAAGGGGAAGCTGGATAAGTAGATGAGGGATAAAGGAATAGAAGGATATACTGATGGATGAAATGAAGAGGAGTGGGAGGAGGCGCGTGTGGAACATAAACAGCATCATGGACCCAATGGGCAGAATGGCCTGTTTTTGTGCTGCAAATACTATGTATCAGTAAAAAGTCCCAAGGTGCTTCATTGGAGCATTAATAAGTAATTAATAAGTGAAAGTTGACCCTGAATCACAGAAGGAGTTTATTAAGTCAGGTGACCAAAAGCTTGTTCAAAGAGGTAAGTTTTAAGGAGTGATTTAGAAGAGAAAAAGGGGGAGGGGTTTAGGGAAGGAATTTCAGAGGTTGGGGCCCAGGCAGCTGAAGGCACGGCCACCAATGGTGGAGTGAATAAAATCAGGGATGAGCAAGAGGTCAGAATTGGAGCAGTGTTGAGATCTTGGAGGGTTGTAGGGGCTGGAGGAGTTTACAGAGATAGGGAGGAGTGTAGGGACTGGAGGAGGTTACAGAGATAGGGAGGGTTGTAGGGGCTGGAGGAGGTTACAGAGATAGGGAGGGTTGTAGGGGCTGGAGGAGGTTACAGAGATAGGGAGGGTTGTAGGGGCTGGAGGAAGTTACAGAGATAGGGAGGAGTGTAGGGGCTGGAGGAGGTTACAGAGATAGGGAGGGTTGTAGGGGCTGGAGGAGGTTACAGAGATAGGGAGGATTGTAGGGGTTGAAGGAAGTTACAGAGATAGAGAGAGTTGTGGGGCTGGAGGAGGTTAGAGATAGGGAGGAGTGTAGGGGCTGGAGGAGGTTACAGAGATAGGGAGGAGTGTAGGGGCTGGAGGAGGTTACAGAGATAGGGAGGGTTGTAGGGGCTGGAGGAGGTTTCAGAGATAGGGAGGGTTGTAGGGGCTGGAGGAGGTTACAGAGATAGGGAGGGTTGTAGGGGCTGGAGGAAGTTACTGAGATAGGGAGGAGTGTAGGGGCTGGAGGAGGTTACAGAGATAGGGAGGGTTGTAGGGGCTGGAGGAGGTTACAGAGATAGGGAGGGTTGTAGGGGCTGGAGGAGGTTACAGAGATAGGGAGGATTGTAGGGGCTGGAGGAGGTTACAGAGATAGGGAGGGTTGTAGGGGCTGGAGGAGGTTACAGAGATAGGGAGGATTGTAGGGGTTGAAGGAAGTTACAGATAGAGAGAGTTGTGGGGCTGGAGGAGGTTAGAGATAGGGAGGAGTGTAGGGGCTGGAGGAGGTTACAGAGATAGGGAGGGTTGTAGGGGCTGGAGGAGGTTACAGAGATAGGGAGGGTTGTAGGGGCTGGAGGAGGTTACAGAGATAGGGAGGAGTGTAGGGGCTGGAGGAGGTTACAGAGATAGGGAGGAGTGTAGGGGCTGGAGGAGGTTACAGAGATAGGGAGGATTGTAGGGGCTGGAGGAGGTTACAGAGATAGGGAGGGTTGTAGGGGCTGGAGGAGGTTACAGAGATAGGGAGGATTGTAGGGGTAGAAGGAAGTTACAGAGATAGGGAGGAGTGTAGGGGCTGGAGGAGGTTACAGAGATAGGGAGGATTGTAGGGGTAGAAGGAAGTTACAGAGATAGGGAGGAGTGTAGGGGCTGGAGGAGGTTACAGAGATAGGGAGGATTGTAGGGGCTGGACGAGGTTACAGAGATAGGGAGGAGTGTAGGGGCTGGAGGAGGTTACAGAGATAGGGAGGATTGTAGGGGCTGAAGGAAGTTACAGAGATAGAGAGAGTTGTGTGGCTGGAGGAGGTTACAGAGATAGGGAGGAGTGTAGGGGCTGGAGGAGGTTACAGAGATAGGGAGAGTTGTGTGGCTGGAGGAGGTTACAGAGATCGGGAGGGATGAGGCTATGGAGGGATTTGAAAATAAAGATGAGAATCTTAACATCAGGTGTTGTCGGACCGGGAGCCGGTGTAGGTCAGCGAGCACAGTGGGTGATGGGTGTGAGTATGGATACAGGCAGCAGAGTTTTGGATAAGCTAGAATTTGCAAATGGTAGAATGTGGGAGACCAGCCAGGAGTATGTTCGAATAGTAAAGTCTAGAGGGAACAAAGGCATGAATGAGGCTTTCAACAGCAGATGAGCTGAGACAGGGGCAGAGACAAGTGATGTTTTTTTTAGAGATACAGCACTGAAACAGGCCCTTCGGCCCACCGAGTCTGTGCCGACCATCAACCACCCATTTATACTAATCCTATATTTCTACCACATCCCCACCTGCCCCTATATTTCCCGACCACCTACCTATACTAGGGGCAATTTATAATGGCCAATTTACCTATCAACGTGCAGGTCTTTGACTGTGGGAGGAAACCGGAGCACCCGGCGGAAACCCACGCAGACACAGGGAGAACTTGCAAACTCTACACAGGCAGTACCCAGAACTGAACCCGGGTCGCTGGAGCTGTGAGGCTGCGGTGCTAACCACTGCGCCACTGTGCAGGTAGAAGTAGGCAGTCATGGTGATGGAGTGGATATGTGGCCAGAAGCACAACTTGGGGTCAGATAGGATGTCAAGGTATTGAACAGTCTGAGTGAGCCTCAGATAGATGCAAGGGAGATGGAAGGAGTCGATAGCTGGGGAACAGAGTTTTTAACAGGGACCAAAGACAATAGCTTCAGTCTTCCCAATATTTAATTGGAGGAAATTTCTGCTGATCCAGTACTGGATGTCAGATAAACAGCCTGATAATTTAGAGATGGAGAAACGTTTAGATTTATAGAACCCTGGCTAAACACCAGTATTCAGTAGATTGGTTTCTTTGGGCGGCACAGTGGCGCAGTGGTTAGCACTGCAGCCTCACAGCTCCAGGGACCCGGGTTCGATTCCGGGTACTGCCTGTGTGGAGTTTGCAAGTTCTCCCTGTGTCTGCGTGGGTTTTCTCCGGGTGCTCCGGTTTCCTCCCACAAGCCAAAAGACTTGCAGGTTGACAGGTAAATTGGCCATTATAAATTGTCACTAGTATAGGTAGGTGGTAGGGAAATATAGGGACAGGTGGGGATGTTTGGTAGGAATATAGGATTAGTATAAATGGGTGGTTGATGTTCGGCACAGACTCGGTGGGCCGAAGGGCCTGTTTCAGTGCTGTATCTCTAATCTTTTAATCTCAGCCTCCCAAAAAATCATTTCAAAGGTATTTTGTTTTCCTTAATTTAAAATTCCAAACTGCAAAAATTTCCATAGTAAATGTCTTTAACAGGAATGAAATGAATAGGGTTAGGAACTTCATAGTCAAAGTTTAACTCATTGAAACTTAAGTCTGTTTAGTAGAAATGTGGCTGTTAGCCCCAATGTTTCCTGTGAGCAGTAGTTTTAACAAATTTGTCAATGTTTGTGTGAATCACATACTTACAAATGAATGAAAACTACTTGACAGGGGAAAAGATCAGAGAAAGAGCCCAATTTCAGAAGTTCAATGTCAGATTGAAATAATCTGTGGGGTAACGGGTTGTTACTACAATGACACTTGGATCAAAAAGTGCCTCGTGCTTTGTAACTATGAACTTTGTAACTCAGATCTTTGTAACTATGAACTTTGTAACTCAGATCTTCGTAACTCAGATCTTTGTAACTCAGATCTTCGTAACTCAGATCTTCGTAACTCAGATCTTCGTAACTCAGATCTTTGTAACTCAGATCTTTGTAACTATGAACTTTGTAACTCAGATCTTCGTAACTATGATCTGATCTAATGGTTTTCAGTGACATTTGGTGACAGAATATTCAATCAAAAAGTAAAGCTTGATTGAGATTTGTAACTGCATGGCCAGCTAATCTCCAATTGGTTTACTGACAATGCACCCAAACTATATGTAATAATTCTTTGTATACTATCACTCCTGGTTACTGAGACACAGAGATGCTCCCTCACCATCGCTTCTTTCATGCCTCTCCACTGATAGCACTGCCACTTAGAAACATGGGAACTTAGGAACAGGAGTAGGCCATTCAGCCCATCGATCCTGCTACGCCATTCAATACGATCATGGCTGATCATCCACTTCAATGCCTTCACTCGTAATATTCTGTAAGTAGTAAATGTGCAAGCACAATCTTGTAGGGCCCAACTGAATCATGGCACAAAGCAAAACAACATACTTTAACCACAAATATATTTGGACTACTCTGTCTTGGAGAGTGATTTGTAATTGCACATTGCAGAAGACTACAGCAATCAGAGATGGGCATTTCTTTCAGTTAAATATTTAAATCTGAGCTCTCGAGCTTGTAGATATTCGATGGCCATGTTCTGCATATTAAACAGTTTGTAGAAATCTCGACCTTTGCCTCTAAAAGGAATTGTCTGTGCTATTATACAAAACAGGGTCAGGGATTAAAAGGCATTCCACTGATTATGGATTAGTTGAGCTGCTGATCTACCTTTAACCAGATTGACACCAGGCAGCTGCCAAAGTTTGGCTGCAGTCACGCAACACTATTAGTATAGATGATGTTACATGTAATTGGAGTAGTATAAGGATGTAAAGGGTTAATACCGAAGACAGTGAGAGACCCCTCTCACTGTCCGAGTGAATGTGTAATAGTCACATGAGATAAGCTCGTGAAGAAGGTATAGCAGCAAGAAGGATGCTAGCTTCGGTGGCTCGCGGAGAGTGTATATAGTAACTGTTTTTATTTGTTAGTTAACCTTTACTAGAGTATAAGACTTTCTCTAGTACGCCCGACAAGGTTACTAACACAAACCCAACAAAGCAACAGTTGGGAATGGGATCTTAAGAAGACTGACGTTAAGAGATGAAGAATTAATTTCTCCAGTTAACATTGGTGTTGCTATATGGGTCTAAAACAAGGTTCCATGGACATCACTGGCTTGGGATTTCCTTTTAAACTCTTAAATGAGCAAGCCTTTCTTCATAACTTATTATTCTGAGGAATTATCCTGGTGGCTTTGTACTTCATTGGCTGTAAAGCACTTTGGGATGTCTTGAGATTGTGAAAGGTGCTTGATGGGCCAAGTGGCCTCTTTCTGTACCTTAAACTTTCTATGATTCTAGGGTGTGGTGGTAATGTCACTGAACAAGTAATTCACGGGTCCAGACTAGTATCCTGAGGACATGGGTTCATTTCCCACCACAGTTAGAGGCATTTAAATCAATTAATTAATAAAAAAATCTGCAATTGAAAGCCTCAGTAATGGTGCTATGAAACTATCGTTAATTGTTCTTTTTGTTGTAAAAACCCATCTAATGCCCTTTCAGGAAGAAAATCTGTTGTCCTTACCTGATCTGGCCTACATGTGACTACAGACTCTCAGCAATGTGTTTGACTCTTAACTGCCCTCTGAAATGGTCTAGCAAGACACTCAGTTGTCAAGGGAAATTTGGGATGGGCAATAAATGCTGGCCTTGCCAGTGACGCCCACATCCCACGAAAGAATAAAAAAGAAAAGGACAGGCTAAGTGAGTCGACAAGAACATGGCAGATGGAATATAATGTGAATAAGTGTGAAGTAATCTACTTTGGTAGAAAAAAACCAGAAAGGCAGAGTGTTTCTTAAATGGTGAGAGGTTGGGAAGTGTTGATATCCAAAGAGACCTGGGTGTCCTTGTTCATGAGTCACTAAAAGCTAGCATGCAGGTGCAGCAAGCAATTAGGAAGACAAATGGTATGTTGGCCTTTATTGGAAGGGGATTTGAGTACAGTAGGAAAGATGTCCTGCTGCAATTGTGTAGAGCCTTGGTGAGATCTCACCTGGAGTACTGTGTACAGTTCTGGTCCCCTTATCTAAGGAAGGATATATTTGCCACAGAGGGAGTGCAACATAGGTTCACCAGATTAATCCCTGCGATGTCGCGATTGTCTTATGAGGAGAGATTGAGGAAACTGGACCTGTATTCTCTAGAGTTTCGAAGAATGAGAGGTGATCTCATTGAAACTTACAAAATTCTGACAGGGCGTGACTGGGTGGATGTGGAGAGGATGTTTTCCCTGACTGGTGAGTCTAGAACCAGAGGACACAGTCTCAGAATAAGGGAAAGGCCATTTAAGACTGAGATAAGGAGGAATTTCTTCACTCAGAGGGTGGTGAATCATTGGAATTCTCTATCTCAGAGGGCTGTGGAAACTCAATCATTGAGCATGTTCAAGACAGAAATCGATAGATATCTATATACTAATGACATCAAGGGATACAGGGATAACGCGGGAAAGTGGCGTTGAGGTAGATGATCCAAGCACTGAACTGCATCAATGGATCCTCATTTAACAGCTGACAGGCTCCCTATCCTCAATGAGTTTAAGAGTGATTGACTCAGGAATGGGGAAGACTCATCCTCAGACTGAGCTGATCTGTTAGGACAGCAACATGGTACTGCATTTTGCCTCAGTACCCTAGCGTTGGGGGGGGGGGGGGGGTTCATCGTGCTCATGATCGCTATCCCATATCTATGTGTGTGTAAATATGGGTTAAGACATGCACAGACCCCTACGTGGGAACGCCTGGCAACACTTAACATCAAGCACACAAATATAAAACCTGGGAAAGTAGTGGTGTGCTCATGGGCTGTACAACAACTGTGAACACATTCGAACAGGAAGTGGTAGAGAGGGATTGCTGAGATAAGGTCTTGTACCCTTTGTATATTATTCCTGATACAGCATCATGGGCAGGTCACTGAAATGTCTAAATTCTTACTAATCCTGATGAAAGCTGGCAGTCCTGATTTTAACTCTGGGTGGTTTGTTGTGTGGGGCGGGAGGTGGCGGGTGGGAATCAGGGGTGTGAGGCCAAAGGTGAGTGTGAGAACAGGGAGATTTAAATATTGAAATGCCCAACACTGACTCAGGCCCAAAACCAGTGGGAATGATGTCACCCCCAGTGGTCGAGGGCCAATACCCAAAGAGGGGGGGTGGGGTTGGGGGGAGGTCAGAATGCTCCAGGGACCCACAGGATCAGTCCCCAGCAAGGTAAGGGATGGGGTAAGGACAGCCCGAGGCAGGGGAGGCAGGAAAGGGCCAGGAAGCAGATTCTGGATCCTGTTGGCATAAACTGCTGAGCTGAGTCTCTGTGTCCTGGACCCTTTTAATACCGGCAGCAGCTTTCACTGATGGGCTGGAGCCCGGAAGGTTCTGTCACATCCCCAATTAAAATGGTCTGATGTCACTGGGATTCAAATGCACCATCGCAATCAGGCAAGTAAATGAGGTGCCACCCTTCACCCACTCCGCCCACCCCCTCCCCACCTACACCCTTCACCCACTCTGCCCACCCCCTCCCCACCTACACCCTTCACCCACTCCCTCCCCACCTACACACCTCCCACACTCCCCCCCCCCCCCACCCCCCTTGCCCCCCCAGTCAGCCTGGGCTCTACATGATTATCTTACTGACCATGTGAAACTCTGTTGTATTTGTTAATGTAAACTGTGTAATCATTGGTAATTAACACTTCACAATGAGATTGCTCAGCTTCTATTCCTGGCACTGAATGAGGGCAGTGTTGAGTAATGGAGCAGTTTCAGTTGCTGCCTGCCCGTTTGCCCGCCCGCCCGCCAGTTTAAAATGTTCTCTGTAGCTCTGGTAGAAGTTCGTTATAGTGCACAGCTGTCCTGAGTTTGCCTCCTTGGTGCACCGTGAGCTCCTGGGCCTGATACATTCCATTGATTGGAGGATTTGAATGTCTCTTTGTAAATTCCAGATCGACCTGGCAGATCCTCTGGAGGAGGAGTATTAACACTGAATTCTGTTCCTCAGTAACCACGACAACCTCAGTTCCTTCAGATCCTTTACCATTCAGGGTGTGAAGATGCAGTCTGTGTTAACACTCACATCATTGTGTGTTGATAAATTGCTTTTTAGCATTTGCCAAACTCAAACGGATTCTGCATTTGAAGTTATTTTGATGGC
Source organism: Heterodontus francisci (assembly GCF_036365525.1). NCBI lineage: Eukaryota > Metazoa > Chordata > Chondrichthyes > Heterodontiformes > Heterodontidae > Heterodontus > Heterodontus francisci. Next base: position 2,111,525 of record NC_090379.1, read on the forward strand.
AGGATTCTCCTGTAACTGTCTGTCTCAGTTGTCAGCCTTGGACTTACTGCTCCATCTTTAAGAAGGCATTAGTATTTATGCTTTTGAAAAACAAACTTTGTGAAACTGCCAGACACTGAACTTTGAATGGATGGTGCAGCACGAAGAGTAGAGTGCTGGTATATGTGAGCATGCGGTTTCTCTAGAAGAGTTGACACTGGTAGCTCAGTTTGTATTTGCTCTCATCTTGCCTGAAGTCAGTCCATGATTATTACCATTCTATTTGTTCAGTGCTAATTCCAAGCTTCCTTTCTCTCAGCTCTCGGCTCACAGATGGAGCCGAGATGGAGTGTTGGTGTGTGTCTGGTGGAAGGAATGATTCGGATAAACCATGTCCTCATTTGGGGAACTCATCACAGAACAAAGACTCTCATGACTTTTCAGCACAGTGCTAAAGTATTTCAGCTCTTCATTCAGCTGTTTAATCTCCTTCCTTAAGGCAGCATTTTCCTTCTCTAAATGTTCACTTTCCTGCAAAGAAAATATAAATAAAAATATTGGAGGAACATTTCTGAACGTTTTGCTGTTACTGAGGCCACAGGTCCCCAGATTGGCAGCCGACCCCATCACTCTCCAATCCACCCTCTGGACTGACAGCCGACCCCATCACTCTCCAATCCACCCTCCGGATTGGCAGCCGACCCCCGACCCCATCACTCTCCAATCCACCCTCCGGACTGACAGCCGACCCCATCACTCTCCAATCCACCCTCCGGACTGACAGCGACCCCATCACTCCAATCCACCCTCCGGATTGGCAGCGACCCCATCACTCTCCAATCCACCCTCCGGACTGACAGCGACCCCATCACTCTCCAATCCACCCTCTGGACTGACAGCCGACCCCATCACTCTCCAATCCACCCTCCGGATTGGCAGCCGACCCCCGACCCCATCACTCTCCAATCCACCCTCCGGACTGACAGCCGACCCCATCACTCTCCAATCCACCCTCCGGACTGACAGCGACCCCATCACTCCAATCCACCCTCCGGATTGGCAGCGACCCCATCACTCTCCAATCCACCCTCCGGATTGGCAGCCGACCCCATCACTCTCCAATCCACCCTCCGGATTGGCAGCGACTCCATCACTCTCCAATCCACCCTCCGGACTGACAGCGACCCCATCACTCTCCAATCCACCCTCCGGACTGACAGCGACCCCATCACTCTCCAATCCACCCTCCGGACTGACAGCGACCCCATCACTCTCCAATCCACCCTCCGGACTGACAGCGACCCCATCACTCTCCAATCCACCCTCCGGACTGGCAGCGACCCCATCACTCTCCAATCCACCCTCCGGACTGACAGCGACCCCATCACTCTCCAATCCACCCTCCGGACTGACAGCGACCCCATCACTCTCCAATCCACCCTCCGGACTGACAGCGACCCCATCACTCTCCAATCCACCCTCCGGACTGGCAGCGACCCCATCACTCTCCAATCCACCCTCCGGACTGACAGCGACCCCATCACTCTCCAATCCACCCTCCGGACTGACAGCGACCCCATCACTCTCCAATCCACCCTCCGGACTGACAGCCGACCCCATCACTCTCCAATCCACCCTCCGGACTGGCAGCGACCCCATCACTCTCCAATCCACCCTCCGGACTGGCAGCGACCCCATCACTCTCCAATCCACCCTCCGGACTGGCAGCGACCCCATCACTCTCCAATCCACCCTCCGGACTGACAGCGACCCCATCACTCTCCAATCCACCCTCCGGATTGGCAGCCGTCCCCATCACTCTCCAATCCACCCTCCGGACTGACAGCGACCCCATCACTCTCCAATCCACCCTCCGGATTGGCAGCGACTCCATCACTCTCCAATCCACCCTCCGGACTGACAGCGACCCCATCACTCTCCAATCCACCCTCCGGACTGACAGCGACCCCATCACTCTCCAATCCACCCTCCGGACTGACAGCGACCCCATCACTCTCCAATCCACCCTCCGGACTGACAGCGACCCCATCACTCTCCAATCCACCCTCCGGACTGGCAGCGACCCCATCACTCTCCAATCCACCCTCCGGACTGACAGCGACCCCATCACTCTCCAATCCACCCTCCGGACTGACAGCGACCCCATCACTCTCCAATCCACCCTCCGGACTGACAGCGACCCCATCACTCTCCAATCCACCCTCCGGACTGGCAGCGACCCCATCACTCTCCAATCCACCCTCCGGACTGGCAGCGACCCCATCACTCTCCAATCCACCCTCCGGACTGACAGCGACCCCATCACTCTCCAATCCACCCTCCGGACTGACAGCGACCCCATCACTCTCCAATCCACCCTCCGGATTGGCAGCCGTCCCCATCACTCTCCAATCCACCCTCCTGTCAATCATGCTTGGCTTCTGGGTTGTGAACGATGTGTGACATTATGTGCATGCTGTGTGTGTGGAGTGAAAACTCCACAGACTGGGCTGGATTTTACAGACCCCATGACATTGGGTTTCGTGGCGGGGGGTGGGAGCGGGAGCGGAAAATGCCTGAGAGAGAGGGCTGTCACACACCCTGACGCTCGGAGGGCATGGCCTGATATTGCCAGCAGCGGTAAGGCCTCGTGACGGACCCTTCACTGCTCGGTGACAGGACCTTCATTTGCATATTCAAATAAATGTAAATGAATGCATTAATTATACTTACATCCCTGCCTGAGTTCCCGCTCTGATCTTCGGCCTGGTGACCGGCACTCCTGCGCCTTTGGATCCCCGTCTGGGAAACGAGGTGGAATGCTGGTGGGGAGCGGGGAGGACGTAAGTTTCTTAGTGCGTTCGGGGGGGGGAATGGGGGTCAAAGTAACATCATTAGTGTGAAGGGTTTGAGGTTAAAGTTTATGCACTTTGCGGGGGGAGGGGGGGAAGGTCAGGTGGACAAGGTCAGTGTTCGGCAGGGGGAGAGGGAAAGTTATTAATTTAACTGTTATTGGGGAATGGGAGAGGGGCAGAAGAAATGTCTTTATTTATTCTTCTGTCCTTGTGCTTTAAATAATTAAATTTAATTGTAGGTCTCAAAGCCCTTTAAAATTGGTGTCAGTGCACAGGCAGCTGATCCCATTGCTGGGGATAGACAGCCCACCGCCTCCACATGATCGGGAGTGGTGTGGGGTGCAGCCCGTCCCAGCTTAAATGAGCTGCCGTGCTTTGGAAAAGCATTGTTTTCGTGGTGGTGGGCTTGTAAAATTCAGCCCAGTGAGTGGGAAGTCCCCATTTCCTAACCCAACTCTCCCAGCTGGTCAGGTAACACTGTCCCTGGGGTGGATACTCAGAGCAGCTGCTACTGGCTGAATAACCAGTAAGAACATGGAAAGAATCATTTTCAATAGCATTTCGAGCAAGACAGGAGTCTAAATCATTTCAAACTAAGAGCGAGGGAAAGAATATTTCAGTATCAGAGTCAGGACTCCTGACTCTACAACAATGTCAGCTATTTTTACTGAGATGTTGTTGATTTTCCCTGTCAAATGTTCCATCTTTATCACATGAAAAGGTCACTCCTTTCTCACACTACTGCTGACGGTAGGGGGCATCAGATTACAAGATGATGGAAATTCTTGACATTTTTTGATGGAAACAGTTAAACTTTTATCGCCTACACTCTCACTGAGGCAAACTATTTTGTGAAATCTGTGAACTGAGTGCAACACTACACATGAATAATACATCGGGTTTATGCTGCACTCGGAGGGTGGGGATGGAATAACTCAAACTTTAAAGTTGCAGGTTGAAGGCTGTGTTATTTCATGGAGGTGACATTATCACATCTGGTAAATTAAAATTATATAATTTCTTTAATGCTGTGAGATTTGGGGATCAAAACCCCAGGTTGTTTTAGAAATGGAATGAAGCAGACGTGGAGAGACAGAAAGAGAATGGCAGAGAAGACAAGTCGGAGTTTTTTGTAAAGACCTACACGTTTCACTGCTAAGTAGTTTTCAGAATATAGGATTGTTGTTAATTTATACGCGCCAACTGCAGGAAGTGTGCAGTCATCACCAGCTTACAAACCAGATTCACTGCTTCCTCTGACAGTTTCACATATAACAACCACACATGTGTCTGATCCAACCATGACAGTGTGCTATTGTTTTCAGAGAAACACTGCTCACTCTCTGCATTTGATATAAACAGCACAGAGCCTCCGGGGTCAGCTGTCATTAGGTTATACCTACAAAGATAATGGGAAAAAGGAAAGATTTTACTGCTTCCTGAAAAATCCATGTACTTCCCAGCTAAGGGAAAAGGCCATGACAGATCTGCAGTCGGGATAATCACTGGATACAGGGCAGGATGGGTTTCAATTTGAAGTGCACACAAATTAATCAATCTTCCATTAATGCTGCACTCTTCAGATAAAGGAATTTATAAAAGTCTTCCCAGGGTATGGTGAAATGCTTCACCACAGGAAGAGGTTGAGGCCGAGAACATTGAATCTTTTATGTGAAAATTAGGTAAATATTTGAAGCAAATGAAATTTCAGGGCTGTTTAAAGGCAGCAGGACAGTGGGATTAGTTTGAGATTGATTCATAGACTAATAGAATCATAGCAAGTTCACAGCACAGATAGAGGGCACACAGCCCATTGTGAAACGAGCCACCCAGCCTCATCCCACTTTCCAGCATTTGTTCTAGCAAAGAAAGCACAGGGGGTGATGGGTGAACAGGACTTGACATGAGTTAGGATGCAGGCAGCAGTTTTAGATAAGCTCTTGTTTCTGGATGGTGGAATATGGGAGGCCGGAATACTCAAGTCTAGAGGTAACAAAGGCATGGATCAGAGTTTCAGCAGCAGGGGTGAAGTCGGGTGATGTAAAGACCGGATACCCGACCCGAACTCGACAGGGCCCGATGACATGTGTCGGGTTCGGGTTCGGGTCGGGTCACTCTTCCGGATCCCGCTTTTGGGCTTGGGTCGGGTTGTGCTGGGTCCGGGTCGGACACACACACAGTACTACCTTTTGTTCTGCTGGGAGGAAAAGGGAAGTTGAGTAAGTATCAAAATTTGAAAAGCCTGCCTTAGCTGGGAGTGCGGGATGTCAAGGAGGGAAACGTGCATCCGGACTCCACAGACTCTGAGTCTGCGCAGTGAGTGAGCATCTCTATGACGTCATTGCAATCATGCTGCAGTTTCCTTCCATTCCATCCTTCCAAAAGTGGTAAGTACAGTGAGTGCACTATGGATGTAAAACGAATGCTGTCAACTGGAGAAAGTGAACATTCCGGTGGTCGGGTGGGGCTCAGATCAGGAGCGGGTCGGGTCGGCGCAGGAAAAAATGGAAGGACTCGGGCCGGGTCGGGCTCAGGTCTGATGTAGTTCTGTCGGGTTCAGGTCGGGTTATTTTTTCCAGACCCAAGCAGGTCTTTAGGGTGATGTGACTTTTGATAAAGTCCCCCACAGGAGGTTGGTTAGCAAAATTAAAGCACATGGGATAGGAGGTAATATATATTGGCATGGATTAAGGATTGGTTAACAGGCAGAAAGCAGAGAGTAGGAATAAACAGGTCATTCTCACATTGGCAGGCTGTGATAAGTGGGGTGCCGCAGGGATCAGTGCTTTGGTCTCAGCTGTAGACAATATATATCAATGATTTGGATGTGGGGACCAAATGTAATATTTCCAAGTTCACGCATGACACAAAGCTAGGTGGGAATGTGTGTTGTGAGGAAGATGCAAAGCGGCCCAAGGGGATTTGGACAGACTTAGTGAGTGGGCAAAAGCATGGCAGATGGAATATAATGTGGAGAAATGTGAGGTTATCCACTTTGGTAGGAGGAATAGATGTGCAGAGTATTTCTTAAATGGTAAGACATTAGAAAGTGTAGATGTACAAAGGGACCTGGGTGTCATAGAGTCACAGTCATAAACTATGATTATAAGTCATAGAGTTATACAGCACAGAAACAGACTCTTCAGCCCATCATGTCTGTGCCAGCCATCAAGCACCTAAGTATTCTAGTCCCATTTTCCAGCACTTGGTCCGTAGCCTTGTATGCTATGGTGTTTCAAGTGCTCATCTAAATACTTGTTAAATGTTGTGAGGGTTCCTGCCTCTACCACCCCTTCAGGCAGTGCGTTCCAGATTCCAACCACCCTCTGGGTGAATTTTTTTCCCCTCAAATCCCTTCTTAACCTACTGCCCCATATCTTAAATCTATGCCCCCTGGTTATTGACCCCTCCGCTAAGGGAAAAAGTTTCCTCCTATCTAACCTATCAATGCCCGTCATAATTTTGTATACCTCAATCAGGTCCCCCTCAGCCTTCACTGCTCCAAAGAAAACAACCCTAGTCTATCCAGTCTCACCTCATAGTTGAAATTCTCCAGCCCAGCCAACATCCTGGTGAATCTCCTCTGCACCCTCTCCAGGGCAATCACATCCTTCCTATAGTGTGGTGACCAGAACTGTGGTGTGCTTGTCAATAAGTCACTGAAAGCTAAATGCAGGTGCAGCAAGCAATTAGGAAGGCTAATGGTATGTTAGCCTTCATCACAAGAGGATTTGAGAACAGGAGTAGTGAAGTCTTGCTTCAATTGTACAGAACCTTGGTTAGACCGCACCTGGAGTACTGTGTGCAGTTTTGGTCCCCTTCAGAAGGATATTATTGCCATAGAGGGAGTACAACAAAGGTTCACCAGACCTGTACCCGGGATGGCGGGACTGTTATATGAAGAGAGATTGGGGAAACTGGGCCTGTATTCTCTAGAGTTTCAAAGAATGAGAGGTGATCTCATTGAAACCTACAAAATACTTAAAGTGATAGACAGGGTAGATGCAGCTAAGATGTTTCCCCTGGTTGGGGAGTCTAGAACCAGGGGACATAATAGGACCGAGATGAGGAGAAATGTCTTTACTCAGAGGGTTGTGAATCTTTGGAATTCTCTATCCCAGAGGGCTGTGGAAGCTCAGTCATTGAGTATGTTTAAAGCAGAGACTGACAGATTGCTGAATACCAATGTCTTAAAGGGATATGAGGATAGTGTGGGAAAAAGACATTGAAGTGGATGATCAGCCATGATCATATTGAATGGTGGAGCTGTTCGATGGGCTGAATGGCCTACTCCTGTTCCTATGTTGCTGTGTTACAGAGGTGGAAATAGGCAGTCGTGGTGATATGTGGTCGGATGCTCATCATAAGGTCAAAGATAACAGCAAGGTTGTGAACAGCCTCATGCAGTTGCTGGGCAGAGGGATGGAGTCAGTAGCTCAGGAATGGAGTTTGTAGCAGGAACTGAAAACAATGACTTCAATCTTCCTAAAATTAGTTTGGAGGAAATTTCTGCTCATCCAGGACAAGCAATCTGACAAATGAGAGACAATGCAGATGTAAAGAGAGGTGGAGGGCACTGCACGTTAGGAAGGACATGAAGGATTTGGAGAGGGTGCAGAGCGGATTTACTAGAATGGTTCCAGTAATGATGGATTGTAGTTACATGGAGTGACTGAGGAGTTGGAGTTGTTCTCCTTAGAGAAGAGAAGGCTGAGAGGAGATTTGATAGATGTGTTTAAAATCATGATGGGTTTAGAAAGAGTAAATGGAGAGAAACTGTTTCCAATGGCTGAAGAGTTGATAACTAGAGGGCACAGATTTAAACTGATAGACAAAAGAACTAGAGGAGACACGAGGAAAATCTTTGAAGCAACGAGTGGTTAGGATTTGCAATTTGCTACCTGACAGTGCGGTGGTTACAGATTCAATAGTAACCTTCAAAAGGAAATTGGATTAAGAGGAGAATAAAATTTCTAGGATATGGGGAAAGAGCGGGAGAGTGGAATTAACTGGATTGATCTTCGAAAGAGCTAGCACAGACACAATGGGCTGAATGGCCTCCTTCTGTGCTATTGTATAATTCTATGATATGGTATTTTTAGTAGTTAGAAAGAAAGAATTGCATTTATATAGGAACTTTTACATAGTGAGGATATCCGAAAGCACTTCACAGTATTGCTACAGAGGCAAACACAGTGACCAAATTTCCAATAGCAAAGTTCCTCAAACAGCACAGAAATAAAGGACAAGGTCATCTGTTCATATCGTGTTAGTTGAAAGTGAAGAATTGATCAGAACACCTTGTTCTGCAAATAATACCATAGAGTTTTCAGGTGGCCCAAACAAGCAGGCAGTATCATAGTGTCCTACCTTCCACAGTGCCGCACTCCCTCAGTACTGACCTTCCACAGTGCCGCACTCCCTCAGTACTGACCTTCCACAGTGCCGCACTCCCTCAGTACTGACCTTCCACAGTGCAGCACTCCCTCAGTACTGACCTTCCACAGTGCAGCACTCCCTCAGTACTGACCCTCTGACAGTACAGCGCTCCCTCAGTACTGACCCTCTGACAGTGCAGCGCTCCCTCAGTACTGACCCTCTGACAGTGCAGCACTCCCTCAGTACTGACCTTCCACAGTGCAGCACTCCCTCAGTACTGACCCTCTGACAGTGCAGCACTCCCTCAGTACTGACCTTCCACAGTGCAGTGCTCCCTCAGTACTGACCTTCCACAGTGCAGCACTCCCTCAGTACTGACCTTCCACAGTGCAGCGCTCCCTCAGTACTGACCTTCCACAGTGCCGCACTCCCTCAGTACTGACCTTCCACAGTGCAGCGCTCCCTCAGTACTGACCTTCCACAGTGCAGCACTCCCTCAGTACTGACCCTCTGACAGTGCAGCACTCCCTCAGTACTGACCTTCCACAGTGCCGCACTCCCTCAGTACTGACCTTCCACAGTGCAGCACTCCCTCAGTACTGACCCTCTGACAGTGCAGCACTCCCTCAGTACTGACCTTCCACAGTGCAGCACTCCCTCAGTACTGACCCTCTGACAGTGCAGCACTCCCTCAGTACTGACCTTCCACAGTGCAGCACTCCCTCAGTACTGACCTTCCACAGTGCAGCACTCCCTCAGTACTGACCCTCTGACAGTGCAGCACTCCCTCAGTACTGACCTTCCACAGTGCAGCACTCCCTCAGTACTGACCTTCCACAGTGCAGCACTCCCTCAGTACTGACCCTCTGACAGTGCAGCACTCCCTCAGTACTGACCTTCCACAGTGCAGCACTCCCTCAGTACTGACCTTCCACAGTGCCGCACTCCCTCAGTACTGACCTTCCACAGTGCAGTGCTCCCTCAGTACTGACCTTCCACAGTGCAGCACTCCCTCAGTACTGACCCTCTGACAGTGCAGCACTCCCTCAGTACTGACCTTCCACAGTGCAGCACTCCCTCAGTACTGACCCTCTGACAGTGCAGCACTCCCTCAGTACTGACCTTCCACAGTGCAGCACTCCCTCAGTACTGACCTTCCACAGTGCCGCACTCCCTCAGTACTGACCTTCCACAGTGCAGCACTCCCTCAGTACTGACCTTCCACAGTGCAGCGCTCCCTCAGTACTGACCCTCTGACAGTGCAGCACTCCCTCAGTACTGACCCTCTGACAGTACAGCACTCTCTCAGTACTGACCTCCGACAGTGCAGCGCTCCCTCAGTACTGACCCTCTGACAGTGCAGCACTCCCTCAGTACTGACCCTCTGACAGTGCAGCACTCCCTCAGTGGTGACGCTCTGACAGTACAGCACTCCCTCACTACTGACCCTCTGACATTGCAGCGCTCCCTCAGTACTGACCCTCTGACGGTGCAGCACTCCCTCAGTACTGACCCTCTGACAGTGCTGCACTCCCTCAGTACTGACCCTCTGACGGTGCAGCGCTCCCTCAGTACTGACCCTCTGACAGTGCTGCACTCCCTCAGTACTGACCCTCTGACAGTGCAGCACTCCCTCAGTGGTGACGCTCTGACAGTACAGCACTCCCTCACTACTGACCCTCTGACATTGCAGCGCTCCCTCAGTACTGACCCTCTGACGGTGCAGCACTCCCTCAGTACTGACCCTCTGACAGTACAGCACTCCCTCAGTACTGACCCTCTGACGGTGCAGCGCTCCCTCAGTACTGACCCTCTGACATTGCAGCGCTCCCTCAGTACTGACCCTCTGACAGTACAGCACTCCCTCAGTACTGCAGTGTAAATTTCAGCCCAGATTAAGGGATTGAATTCCCTCTTTGCTTCTCCTGCTTGAATCTTAGGTTTTCCAGTTCTGGAGTGGTGTTTGAACCAACAGCTTTTTCATTCGGAGGTGGAAGTATCAACACTGAGGGAAACTGCGTCACTTATCCTTGTGTAAATTCTCCAAGCTCCTTCTGCTCCATTTACACAAACCGGGCAGAAGAATTGAAGTGGAGGTTCGATGGCCACCTGAGAGAAATAGACTTGCATTGCTCCAGGGATTGTGTGGGGGAGTGGGACTGACTGTATAGCTTCATGGAGATCCAGTATGGACTGGATGGACTGACTGGCCTTCTCTGTGATCTAAATGACTCTCTGACTCGACAATCTGACCGTTTGACGTGCAGTATTCGCTATTATTTCTAAATTTCATTTGAAAAGTTGAAAAGCATTGTGTTAAACTTGTTCCAAACCTTGCTTAGACCATACTTTCACTACTGTGAACAGTGTGGTCTCATACTTGAAAAGGATCCAAGTTTGCTGATGATACAAAGCTTGGTGGGAAAGTAAACTGTGAGGATAAAGAGTCTGCAAATGGAAAGAGACAGGTTAGGTGAGTGGGCAAAAAGGTGGCAGATGGAGTATAATGTGGGGAAGTGAGAGGTTATTGGAGAGGGTGCAGAGGAGGTTCACCAGGATGTTGCCTGGTATGGAGGGCGCTAGCTATGAAGAGAGGTTGAGTAGATTAGGATTATTTTCATTAGAAAGACGGAGGTTGTGGGGGGATCTGATTGAGGTGTACAAAATCATGAGAGGTATAGACAGGGTGGATAGTAAGAAGCTTTTTCCCAGAGTGGGGGATTCAATTACTAGAGGTCACGAGTTCAAAGTGAGAGGGGAAATGTTTAGGGGGGATATGCGTGGAAAGTTCTTTACGCAGAGGGTGGTGGGTGCCTGGAACGCGTTGCCAGCGGAGGTGGTAGACGCGGGCACGATAGCGTCTTTTAAGATGTATCTAGACAGATACATGAATGGGCAGGAAGCAAAGAGATACAGACCCTTAGAAAATAGGCGTCATGTTTAGATAGAGGATCTGGATCGGAGCAGGCTTGGAGGGCCGAAGGGCCTGTTCCTGTGCTGTAATTTTCTTTGTTCTTTGTTCTTATTCACTTTGGTAGGAAGAATTGAAAAACTGAATATTTTTAATTGGTGAGAAACTATGAAATGTTGATGTTCAGAGGGATTTGAGTGTTTTTGTGCATGAAACACAAAATGTTAACATGCAGGTACAGCAAGCAATTCGGAAGGCAAACTGCATGTTGGCCTTTACTGCAAGTGGATTGGAGTACAGGAATAAAGAAGTCTTGCTACAATTGTACCGGGCTTTGGTGAGACCACATCTGGAATACTGTGTGCAGTTTTGGTCTCCATATTTTAGGAACAATATACTTGCATTCGTACAGTGAAGGTTCACTAGATTGGTCCCTGTGATGAGAGGCTGAGTAAATTGGGTCTGTATTCTCTGGAGTTTAGAAGAATGAGAGGTGATCTGATTGAAATATAGAACATTCCGAAGGGGCTGGATAGGGTAGACACTGAGAGGTTGTTTCCCCTGACTGGGGAATCTAGAACACGGGGACACAGTCTCAGGATAAGGGGTGAAACATTTAGGACTGAGATGAGGAGAAATTTCTTCACTCAGAGGGCTGTAATTCTTTGGAATTCTCTAACCCAGAGGGTGTGATGCACCATCATTGAGTAAATTGAGGCTGAGATCAATAGATTTTTGATCCCTCAGGGAATCAAGGGATATGGGGTTCGACTAGGAAAGGGGAATTGAGATAGAAGATTGGCCATGATTGTATTGAATGGTAGAGCATGTTTGAGGGGTCCAATGGACCACAGCTGCTCCTATTTCTTATGTTCTTATGATATAGAGGCACTCGAGAAGGAGCAAAAAAGATTCACTAAAATGATACCAGAACTGAGAGGATATACCAATTAGGCTGGGACTCTTTCTGGACAAGAGAAGTCTGAGGGGTGATCTGATCAAGGTCTCCAAGATTGTGAAAGAGTTTAATGGGTCTCACTGGCAGGTGAGATCAGAATTAGGGGCATAAATAGTGTCATTGAGTTATACAGCACAGAAACAGGCCCTTCAGCCCATCGTGTCTATGCCGGCCATCAAGCACCTAACTATTCTAATCCCATTTTACAGCACTTGCCCCATAGCCTTGGAATTCACTATCACAAGGGCGTAGTTGAGGTGAATAGTATAGATACATTTAAGGGAAGCTGGATAAACACATGAAGGAGAAAGGAATAGATGGATATGCTGATGGGGTGAGATGGAGAGATGGGCAGAAACACCAGTATAAAGCAGTTGGGTAGAATGGTCTCTTTCTGTGCTGTGTACTCATCTGTATTGTGCTTTTCCCAACTCTTCTTCCTCTAATCTGATCCTGAAGCTGCTCCTGTTTTTGGCATCTGTTACTATGTCCCTCTTTACCTGCTCTGGTGTCTAAGTCTGTCTCATTCATTCGATTCCCATACCTGATGTAGTGTGTCTGCTTTTAGAGTCTGTCTTTGTCGACTCTTCTGAGCTGCGAGACGATTCTTTTCCCTTCTCATGACTTTCTTTGTCTCTTCAAAGTTTTCCTGGAAATAAGTGAGAGGAGGTTTGATAATTTTTCGATAAATATGATTACAGAATACATGCAACACTGTTGAGATTGAAATTGTATACCACATTTCCAAGTGTACAGATGGTATCCTCGATGTACAGTAGTGTTTAGAAGATGTATGTAATATTGCATTCCATCTAAACAATGCTGTTTCAGTTAGTGGATCCTATCTGTTGCTGTCTATTTATTACAGCATTTATTTATTTCAGTACCATTCGTGACTCCTCAGATACTGAAGCAGTCCGTGTAGACATGCAGCAAGACCTGGACAATATCCAGGCTTGGGCTGATAAGTGGCAAGTAACATTCGTGCCATCCGGACTTGGAACTATATCGCCGTTCCTTCACTGTCGCTGGGTCTAAATCCTGGAACTCCCTTCCTAACAGCACTGTGGGTGTACCTACCCTACATGGACTGCAGTGGTTCAAGAAGGCAGCTCACCACCACCTTCTCAAGGGCAATTAGGAATGGGCAGTAAATGCTGGCCTGGCCAGTGACGCCCACATCCCAGGAATGAATAAAAAAAAAGTACTGGCTCTGCTCCCTCTGTGTTAAATGTCAATGTACACTGATGTTGTGACCAGTTTAAATTTAGTAGCCTGCTGTCATGTGAATCAGTGGCAGCATGACAGAGCTGATTAACCATGCGACCTCTGGATATGCTGCACTGCACATCCCCCCAGACACTCGCACTGCCACTGTACTCTGTACATTACATGCTTTCAAGAAAAATAAAATGATAAATTAGAACTTTCAGCTACCATTTTAAGTAGGTCAACATCTGCCTGTTACCATTAGTGTGTAACTGAAATGACAATTTTTGATACATGTTTCTGATTGGCAGGTTGCACATCACATGTTAAACCAGTCACTCCTGTGCAGTTGTCTGATTACAACTCTGTGAAGGGTCTTGGACCCTTTATTCTATGTTAAATGTTCTGTGAAAGTGCAAGTTGCTGTTACTGATGTCTCTGTCCTTGTCTCTCAGTCCTCCAACAAATACATTTGCTACCAATCACCAAACTCATTCTGAGGATTCCACTCATCAGACAAATCCAGAGATGTTTGAAGGAGCTAACAATTTATAAAATCTAGATCGCATTTACAAGCCCTGGTGTCTGTTTTTCATCAAGGTAATTCTTTGTCATCTATAGGACGAGTTGAAATATAGCAACAGGGAGGAGGCCATTCAACCCCTTGCGCCTGTTCCATCATTGAATCAGATCATGATCAGTATCCCAACTCCATCAGCTCCATATCGCTTAATAAACTTACCAAAAAAAAAAATCAATCTTAGTCTTGAAAATGACAACCAATCCTCAGCATCTACAGTCTTTTGAAGGAGAGAGTTCCACAAATTCCACTCCCCTTTGTGTGAAGAAAGTTCTTCATGACATCACCCCTGAACAGACAGGCTCTAATTTGAAGGTTAGACCCTCTTGGATTTCCCCACCAGTTTTTTCTATATTGACTTTATGGAATACTTAAACCACTTAAACACCTCAATTAGACTACCCCTCAAGCTTCTAAAATCAAGAGAACACAACCCAGGTTAACTCAACCTGTGCCCATAATTTAACCTGAAAGAACTTCCAGACAGAGCAAAACAAGGAGCATATGTAACACAGCTGTAATCCTGGGAGCTCAGAAATTAATTTCACATAAAGTGACTAGAAATGCAGAATGATTTATCTTAGAGCTAAAAAAATGTCAACACCTTTTATCTTTTTGCTCCACTAGATGAGGAACATCCTTATAAATAAGAAGAAAGAATGAATTTGTATTTATATAACTCCTTTAATTATCCATGTCAGAGAATGTAACTTTTTCCACTTGTTAGATTTTGTTTGACAATTGTGTGGTGTTCCAGGTTTCCAGATAGGGAAAGCTCCCTCTACATCAAACACTCCCAGGACAGGTACAGCACGGGGTTAGATACAGAGTAAAGCTCCCTCTACACTGTCCCCATCAAACACTCCCAGGACAGGTACAGCACTGGGATTGGCTGGGCAATTTGGAGCATTTCCTGCCAGCAATCAGGGGGAGCAGCTGCACCAACTGCAGAGTGGAGAGAGGAGACTGGAAACTGCAGCAATTGGAGAAAGAGACTGGAGAAAGGTGAATACAGAGTGGAGAGTGGAGACTGCGGCAACTGGGGAGAGAGACTGGAGAAAGGTGAATACAGAGTGGAGGGAAACCATCAAGGAAGGCTGCAATTTTTCTGGAGAGGTGGGTGTCAGGAAAAAAAAAGAAAACGGGGTTAGATACAAAGTAAAGCTCCCTCTACACTGTCCTCATCAAACACTCCCAGGACAGGTACAGCATGGAGTTAGATACAGAGTAAAGCTCCCTCTACTCTGTCCCCATCAAACACTCCCAGGACAGGGTATAGCACTGATACAGAGTCTATGTACCATTATGATCTATCCATTGTGATTTACTACTTAATTCCTCAGGAGCTAATTGTTTGTTGCCCAGTTTGGCATTTTGTCCGTTGCTGCAGCTGAACTCTAACACAGTAAAGTGAAGTATTTCTGAGCTTTTATAATCACTGTCTTTAACAGTACAAAATGTCTAGCTGTGTAAATGAGAGTACTGAAACTGAATAAAAGTGGGTTTGTAATGCTGCACTGCAGGAACATGCACTGCAGAATGGAACTGTTTGAAAGTTGAATTGCAGCCTGAGATGCATCTCTGGTTACACTGTGTGAGGGTTGGAATTCTGTCTGGAGCACAGCAATGCCTGATCCCAGTGTGTTTCCTTACACTTGTAAGGAAATCCATATCAGTTTTTTGTATAAGAGGACACACTAGCAGTACAGGCTGGGAGTGCAATGAATATTTAAATCTGCTACTTGTGAGCAGAACAGCAAATTCTTTTTATATTTTATACTTTATGCAAAGATTAATTTAGAGGAATCCGTTTTGCTGTGTAATCACACTAACAATCAAATACAAATCAATATTTCTAAAAAACAAATTAGACAAATCATTCAAAAGTTGTAAAGAATGAGGTTCTGCAGAATTAGATTCCTTCTGCTCATAAGAAGTGGTAAAGCAGAGGTTAAAAGTATATAAAAAGGGAAAGGATTCCAACACAACTCTTTAGTTGAGGAGAATATCAGCTTCAGTCAGAACTGTGACAAAACCCGAAGAATGCTGGCAACTAAAATTCCATCTGTGAGGAAATGGTCTCTGGCTCCTGTAAAACGTGGCCATTTCCCTTTGGAAATTTTAGAAGCCAAAAAATGACAAACTCAGCTGAGTCACACAGAACAAAAAAGATTGCCGTTTCAAACTGAGTGAACTCAGCAAATGGAGTACTGCAGAGTTCCAGAGGGGGAAGCGAAGGCAAGTCTCTGCTCTCCCTGACTTGCCGAGAGGGCACGTGTGCAGATATCAGGTGAGCACAGGGCTGGCCTGGCTATGATGGATTTTGTAGTCGAGTTCGAAAGTGTTACTGCCCAGGTTCACTTCAATAGTGAATTGGGCTGAGGCAGCAAAGGCTGATCAGGAGCATGGAAATTGTAGCCCAACAAGAGTCAGAAACTTCCAGAAAGGAAAGGAGAAAATTGGGAAATAAAGGAAAGAAAACAGATGCATACTTTGATACATGGTACAGCCTCTCACAGTGCAAAGAATTTCAATTTAATAAGAGGCATTAGTCCTAAGAAAGATTGAGAACTGCATTTACTAATTCAAATTCTAACACTAATTCTGCCTTGCCTTATGTTTCCCTGTTATACATACAATGCAATATCTACTGCTCAGGAGTTTCCACTCTCTCTCTATTTAATGTACCTGTTTGCCACTGGATGGCTGATATCTGCTGTAGCTGCTGTCGCTACTGTCAGAGTCCTGAGCCATGCCTCGCGGAGCAGTCCTTCGTACTCTCTCTCAGTCTCTCACTGATTGCGCCTCTCATCTCACTTTTCTAAAGTCTCAACCAACCACTTCTGGTAAGTAACATACCCTGTTAAGCTGGAAGTCACGTGATTGTGGCGGAAACTGTGTCACATACATCTGGGAATAGAAGCTGCAAAAACCCAGCAAAAAACCCAAGTGTCTCTCAGTGAGTGGGAGCAACACAAACTGGCAGAATAGAGAATACACAAAAACTACAGGCAAAGAGCAAGAGAAAAGCCACAGAGTCACAGGAGACACGGAGAGCACATAGCAGAGTTTAAACTAAATGCAGTTCATTACATGCTTTACCATGCATATATATCTATAAATACATAGAGAGCAACAGAGATAACTTGACTTTAAAAAGTTCAGGATTTTCAAACTTATTGTTTCAGAATTAAACAATAATAACTCTGGAAAAGTAAGAATTAATAATGTTTAAATCTATGTATTTTATGGTCACCACAAAAAGGAAGTTAGGTTGCAAGGTGAAAGTGTATCTCATAGGAAATGACAGCAAAGTGGCCCCAATGAAATCACAAATGTTACATCCTACTTGGAAAAAACATGTGAGTTAATATACAGTTTGTAGCCAGTCAATTCCTTACCAATAACAGGAATTCCTATTCTCACCACTGTACTGCTTTTATGCTGCTATCATTTCCAAACGTACAGGAGACTGAGCTTTCTTTCTCAGCACTGTGTAACCTGGAAGGCAGAAAGTCCGTGAGGTGAAACCAGGGAGTACAGAAAGCTGGAGTTTACCATCACAGAGAGCATGTGAATAGATCAGAACCCATTCACACCAGCACCAAGAGAATTATCATATGGTCTGATCCCTTATTTTATGAATTATGTGTGTGACTGATGCACAGGGTAGATCAGGTTCAGTTTCCACTTTATCTGTATTAGCTCACAGTTAATGGATGTGCTGTAAATAAACATAGAAAATGCTGGAAATACTCAGCAGGTCAGGCAGCATCTATAAAGTGAAAGAGAGATAATGGGATGGACTTTCCACTGGGCATTCAGACCCTGACAATGGGCCCCTATGGGGGTCCCAGGCCTACCCATGTCCTCTCCACACCTGTGGGCACAACCTTCCGGGATGCAGCCTCTGAATTGGCTCCCAAGGGTAGAGGCCCAATCAGAGGGCACACAGCAATGTCAGTCCGGCAGTCCCACTGGGAGAAGTGGGCGCTGCTGGGACAGGCAGGCAAGGATGAGGGTGCCTCAATGTCGAGCTGCCCTTGACTGCCTGCATAGCAGTGATAAATTATAGAGGCCCAAAACCAGTAGGGCCATCAGATTGGAGGGAAAATCCCTCGGCTGGACCATTAACGGCGTTTCATCCCTGCTTCCCTATTATTGGGTTAGGGAACCTCCAGCATCGATGACCCAGTGGCCCGCCGCTAGGAGGCTGCCTCAAATGAGCTGGTGGTTTCTGCACTTGACAGAGAGACGACTCTGACATTGGTGATTTACTAACAAAATGGCCTCTAAGTGGGGCCTTAATTGTCCTAATTCACTGCCTGCCTCCGTGGAACTGGCACGGTTCCCAGCCCGCTGTGGAAAAATCCCCCAGAGGCAGGAATGTGTCGGGAGCTGTCCCAATGTTGCTCCTCCCTATTTTCCTCAACACTGACTAGACAACAGTGGGAAGAGGTCACACAGGTCAATGCTAGGATGTGCTGGAATGAAGCAAAAGGTTCAATGATTTCACCTGAGTTGTCAAGTTCAGACTACTGTTCTTTTACACTACTCAAACCTCATTCCTGCTTAGAACATAGAACATAGAACATTACAGCGCAGTACAGGCCCTTCAGCCCTTGATGTTGCGCTGACCTGTGAAACCATCTGACCTACACTATTCCATTTTCATCCATATGTCTATCCAATGACCACTTAAATGCCCTTAAAGTTGGCGAATCTACTACTGCAGGCAGGGCGTTCCACGCCCTTACTACTCTCTGAGTAAAGAAACTACCTCTGACATCTGTCCTATATCTATCACCCCTCAACTTGAAGCTATGTCCCCTCGTGTTTGCCATCACCATCCGAGGAAAAAGGCTCTCACTATCCACCCTATCTAACCCTCTGATTATCTTATATGTCTCTATTAAGTCACCTCTTCTCCTCCTTCTCTCCAACGAAAACAACCTCATGTCCCTCAGCCTTTCCTCGTAAGACCTTCCCTCCATACCAGGCAACATCCTAGTAAATCTCCTCTGCACCCTTTCCAAAGCTTCCACATCCTTCCTATAATGCGGTGACCAGAACTGCACGCAATACTCCAGGTGCGGTCTCACCAGAGTTTTGTACAGCTGCAGCATGACCTCGTGGCTCCGAAACTCGATCCCCCTACTAATAAAAGCTAACACACCATATGCCTTCTTAACAGCCCTATTAACCTGGGTGGCAACTTTCAGGGATTTATGTACCTGGACACCAAGATCTCTCTGCTCATCTACACTACCAAGAATCTTCCCATTAGCCCAGTATTCTGCAATCCTGTTACTCCTTCCGAAGTGAATCACCTCACACTTTTCCGCATTAAACTCCATTTGCCATCTCTCAGCCCAGCTCTGCAGCCTATCTATGTCCCTCTGTAACCTACAACATCCTTCGGCACTATCCACAACTCCACCGACCTTCGTGTCATCCGCAAATTTACTAACCCACCCTTCTACACCCTCATCCAGGTCATTTATAAAAGTGACAAACAGCAGTGGCCCCAAAACAGATCCTTGCGGTACACCACTAGTAACTAAACTCCAGGATGAACATTTGCCATCAACCACCACCCTCTGTCTTCTTTCAGCTAGCCAATTTCTGATCCAAAGCACTAATTCACCTTCAATCCCATACTTCTGTATTTTCTGCAATAGCCTACCGTGGGGAACCTTATCAAACGCCTTACTGAAATCCATATAGACCACATCCACGGCTTTACCCTCATCCACCTGTTTGGTCACCTTGTCAAAAAACTCAATAAGGTTTGTGAGGCACGACCTACCCTTCACAAAACCGTGCTGACTATCGCTAATGAACTTATTCTTTTCAAGATGATTATAAATCCTATCTCTTATAACCTTTTCCAACATTTTACCCACAACCGAAGTAAGGCTCACAGGTCTATAATTACCAGGGCTGTCTCTACTCCCCTTCTTGAACAAGGGGACAACATTTGCTATCCTCCAGTCTTCCGGCACTATTCCTGTCGACAATGACGACATAAAAATCAAGGACAAAGGCTCTGCAATCTCCTCCCTGGCTTCCCAGAGAATCCTAGGATAAATCCCATCTGGCCCAGGGGACTTATCTATTTTCACACTTTCCAAAATTGCTAACACCTCCTCCTTGTGAACCTCAATCCCATCTAGCCTAGTAGTCTGTATCTCAGTATTCTCCTCGACAACATTTTCTTTCTCCACTGTAAATACTGACGAAAAATATTCATTTAACACTTCCCCTATCTCCTCCGATTCCACACACAACTTCCCACTACTATCCTTGATTGGCCCTAATCTAATTCTAGTCATTCTTTTATTCCTGATATACCTATAGAAAGCCTTAGGGTTTTCTTTGATCCTATCCGCCAATGACTTCTCGTGTCCTCTCCTTGCTCTTCTTATCTCTCCCTTTAGATCCTTCCTGGCTAGCTTGCAACTCTCAAGCGCCCTAACTGAGCCTTCACGTCTCATCCTAACATAAGCCTTCTTCTTCCTCTTGACAAGCTCTTCAACTTCTTTAGTAAACCACGGCTCCCTCGCTCGACAACTTCCTCCCTGCCTGACAGGTACATACTTATCAAGGACACGCAGTAGCTGCTCCTTGAATAAGCTCCACATTTCGATTGTGCCCATCCCCTGCAGTTTCCTTCCCCATCCTACGCATCCTAAATCTTGCCTAATCGCGTCATAATTTCCTTTCCCCCAGCTATAATTCTTGCCCTGCGGTATATACCTGTCCCTGCCCATCGCTAAGGTAAACCTAACCGAATTGTGATCACTATCGCCAAAGTGCTCACCAACTTCTAAATCTAACACCTGGCCCGGTTCATTACCCAGTACCAAATCCAATGTGGCATCGCCCCTGGTTGGCCTGTCCACATACTGTGTCAGAAAACCCTCCTGCACACACTGGACAAAAACAGACCCATCTAAAGTACTCGAACTATAGTATTTCCAGTCAATATTTGGAAAGTTAAAGTCCCCCATAACCACTACCCTGTTACTCTCGCCCCTGTCGAGAATCATCTTCGCTATCCTTTCCTCTACATCTCTGGAACTATTCGGAGGTCTATAGAAAACTCCCAACAGGGTGACCTCTCCTCTCCTGTTTCTAACCTCGGCCCATACTACCTCAGTAGACGAGTCCTCAAACGTCCTTTCTGCCGCTGTAATACTTTCCTTGATTAACAATGCCACACCCCCCCCTCTTTTATCCTCTTTTCTGTTCTTACTGAAACATCTAAATCCAGGAACCCGCAACATCCATTCCTGCCCCTGCTCTACCCATGTCTCTGAAATGGCCACAACATCGAGATCCCAGGTACCAACCCATGCTGCAAGCTCACCCACCTTATTCCGGATGCTCCTGGCGTTGAAGTAGACACATTTTAAACCAAGCTCTTGCTTGCCAGTGCCCTCTTGTGTCCTTATAACCTTATCCCTGACCTCACTACTCTCAACATCCTGCACACTGGAACTACAATTTAGGTTGCCATTCCCCTGCTGAATTAGTTTAAACCCCCCCGAAGAGCACTAACAAATCTCCCCCCCAGGATATTGGTACCCCTCTGGTTCAGGTGAAGACCATCCTGTTTGTCGAGGTCCCCTTTGCTCATGGACAATCACTGGCCCACACTTCAATAGACTCCTCCTCCTCCTACTCACATGTTTTTGCAACAATCACACAATTTGCACGCTGCCTAGTGACGTCTCCAGTAGTGTGTTATGGGAGATAAATTTATGAATTTAAAATGATAAAGGGGTTCGATAGAGTAGATATAGAGATTGTTCCACTAGTGGGCAAGACCAGAACATTGGACCATAAATATGAGATAGTCACTAATAAATCCAATAGGGAATTCAGGAGAAACTCCTTTCCCCAGAGAGTGGTGAGAATGTGGAACTCGCTCCCACAGGGAGTCCTTGAGGTGAATAGTATCGATGTATTTAAGCGGAAGCTGGATAAACACACGAGGGAGAAAGGAATAGAAGGATATGGTGATAGGGTGAGACATCAAAATCAACAGAGAAATGTTGGGCTGAATGGCCTATTTCTGAGTTGTAAATACTGTGTAATAGACAAGTAGTGTTAACTCCTGAAATAAGAGGTGAGAGACAGGGTAAAGTTCCCCCTACACTGTCCCATCAAATACTCCCAGGACAGGTACAAAAAGAAAAAAAAAACGGGGTTTGATACAGAGTAAAGCTCCCTCTACACTGTCCACATCAAACACTCCCAGAGCAGGTACAGCACAGGTTTGATACAGAGTAAAGCTCCCTCTACACTGTCCACATCAAACACTCCCAGAGCAGGTACAGCACAGGTTTGATACAGAGTAAAGCTCCCTCTACACTGTCCACATCAAACACTCCCAGAGCAGGTACAGCACAGGTTTGATACAGAGTAAAGCTCCCTCTACACTGTCCACATCAAACACTCCCAGAGCAGGTACAGCACAGGTTTGATACAGAGTAAAGCTCCCTCTACACTGTCCACATCAAACACTCCCAGAGCAGGTACAGCACAGGTTTGATACAGAGTAAAGCTCCCTCTACACTGTCCACATCAAACACTCCCAGGACAGGTACAGTACGGGGGTTAGATACAGAGTAAAGCTCCCTCTACACTGTCCACATCAAACACTCCCAGGACAGGTACAGCACGGGGGTTGGATACAGAGTGAAGCTCCCTCTACACTGTCCCCATCAAACACTCCCAGGACAGGTACAGCACTGGGATTGGCTGGGCAATTTGGAGCACTTCCTGCCAGCAATCAGGGGGAGCAGCTGCACCTGTGTTGCAGCAACTGCAGAGTGGAGAGTGGAGACTGCAGCAACTGGGGAGAGAGACTGGAGAAAGGTGAATACAGAGTGGAGGGAAACCATCAAGGAAGGCTGCAATTTTTCTGGAAAGGTGGGTGTCAGGGCACCTGAAAGACTCTGAAGTTTAAACTGTTTGGGGGAGGGAGAAGAGGCCTGAAGACTCAGGGGTGGGGCAGCCAAATCCAGTAGGGGCCCCTGTGTTTTTATTGGTGTTTGCACACAGGGAGCTCCCTCCCCACCCCAACTGCCTGCTCGGGACAGCTGGAGTTGCCCGGGTGAAGACTGTCTTGTTAAAATCAGAAGAGGAGAGTACCGGGCGGCTCCAGCCGTCCCGGGCGAAGAAGCCTCCCCCAACTGGAAGACAACAAACAGTTTTGGACTAATTGTTATAAAGGTGCTCCAACTGGCAGTTGGATCAAACATCCTTTTCAGCCTTTCTCTCCCTTCCTCCACTCAGTCGCCTCAGTCACCTATCCTCCCCATTTCCTTTACCATCCTACCCCATCCTCCTCTACTCCCACTCCACCTTGTTTAAAGTTTGCTTTTTTTTTTAAAAATTGTGTAAATTTGTTTTGTTTCTTGGGGGTGGACGTAGCTCTTAGACCCCATGGCAAGCCCCTCTTCGCCGGTGGCGGGGCCTTCCCGTTCATATGCTGCTGCGGCTGCTGCAGCTGCACCTGTTGCCCCGTCACCTTTTGCTTTATTAACAACGAAGCATGGGGTCAAGAGCTACGTCCACCCGAACATGACTATAGAGGCATGCGTGAAAGCAATGGCCGAGGTTGTCGGCCCTTCGGCCATTGTTGCAGCCTCTAAAATGTACGGGAAGGCAGTGTTTTTCCTGAAGACCGAGCGGGCAGTGTCCCTTGCTCTGAGCAAGGGGCTCACCGTGGGCGGGACCTTTCTGCCAGTGGACCCCCTGGAGGCCACTGCGCAAAGGCTCATTTTATCCAATGTCCCACCCTTCATCCCTGGTGAGCTCCTCCTTCCCCACCTGCACCATCTGGGGGAGGTAAAGACGGGGCTCACCCCAGTCCCGCTCGGTCTTCGGGAGAACAGCCTCCGACACGTCTACTCCTTCCGCCGCCAGTTATTCATGCAGCTGGCGCGGGAGGAGGTGACAGAGGGCCACTTCAATGTAGAATTCCAGGGGACGGCCTACCGCGTCTTCTGGACCTTGGACGGGGTGCGGTGCCATGTCTGTAAGGGGGTGGGGCATGTTCGTAAGAACTGCCCCAACCTCCCGGCTGCCAACTCCAACTCAGCGGCCCAGGGTGGCGACGCTGCACCTCCTCCCACCCCCACTACACCACCACCAGATACCATTCAGTCGGTACCGGAGGCTGTGGTTTTCACGGCCTCCGGCAGGGAGGGGGGTGACCGTCCAAGTGGAAGGAAGGCGCGGAGGAGAAATAAACATCGAGAGGCGCGTCCCCTGGATATCGTGACACTACCCGAGCCTGAGCTCAGCCCAAGGCCCGATCTCGGGAAGTCAACTTGCCCCAGGGCTGGGCTCAGGCCCAGGGTGAATAAAAAAAAGGAGAGTGTGGAGGTGGAGGCCTCTGATGATATGGAGGTCTCTGAGCCTCCGCACACAACTGGGAAAAAGAGGAGAAGGCACCCCTCCACAGAGGTAACAAGGGGCCCTGAGGCGCAGGGCCCATCTGTTGGAGGGGAGCTGTCTCCTGTTTCGGGTCCCCAGGTTTCCCCTACCGCCACCACCAAGGCTGCAAAGTCCGGGCAGGTGCTCCCAATTCCTCAGGATGGAGGGAAGGGGATGGCCCCGGTACATGAGGCCCCTACTGAAGGAGTAAGTGGGGCCCTGCTTGTGGTGGGGGAGCCTGGGGAAGCCGCCCATTCTGCCACTGCTACTGGGTCGGGTGTCCTGAATGAAGGGGAGGGCGAGGCCCCAGAGGGTCGGGCCTCCCAGCCGGAGTCCACCACCAACCAGGAGACACCCGACCCAGTTATAACTGAGAATGCTGCCCCACCTGCTGGGCCTGTGGGTGCTGGCGGAGCGGGAGATAGCCTCCTCCCTCCGCCTCCAATCTCGGCTCCGGCTGGTTTCCCGGAGTCGGGAACTTCTGTCTCCCCTGGACCACTCATTGCCCTGGGGACGGAGGTGGAGGGGGGTCCTGAGCCGCTGGTGCCTACAGGCTCCAGTTTCACAATAGAACCCAGAGAGGACTCCTCCGCCATCGATCCTGGGGGTGGGATCGTGACGGAGGCGGGACCAGCTGGCGCGGCCGGGACGTCCGCCCCACAGTGTGTGGTGGATGTGTTGGCCGCTGGCGGTGACGACCCGGAGGAGGATGGGGATTCGGTGCGGGGCACGGAGGATGATCTTGATTCCATCACCAGTGAGGTGGTGGAGTCCCTCGTGCCTCCCACCGAATCTCCTCTCATCCCCATGGCGGAACTCCGGGATTTCCTCGCGGCTTGCAGGGGTTGCCGCAATAAAATTCAGCTGGCCCTCGACCGTTGGTCGAATCTGGCGCTGATCATCCAGTCCGTCCGTGCCGCCCTTAAGATAGCGGGCAAGCGCGCGGACGTGAAACTGGTTGAGAGGCGCCGTTTTAATGTGTTCCTCAATGGGTTGCTGGGGGAGTGGAGGGCCAGGTGCACTTCCACTCCCTCCTCACAGTGAGGTGTTGGTGACGGGTTTTAAGTACCTTTGACATGAAGATAACCATAGCCAGCCTCAACATCAACGGCAGCAGGGGGGCTCACCGCAGATTTCACAATCTCTCAGTCCTTAGGGAAGGGAGATACGCGGTGAGCTTTCTGCAGGAAACCCACACCGTTCCGGGAGACGAAGCCACCTGGCTCCTGGAGTGGCAGGGTGGGGTCTACATGAGTCACCTCACCCCTATTTCTAGTGGGGTGGCTATCTTGTTGGCCCCGACTTTTCAGCCGGAGATCTTGGGGGTCAAGGAGCTAGTGCCGGGCCGCTTGCTCCACCTCGCCGTTCGCCTGGGTAGCGTGCCGCTCCACTTTGTGAATGTGTACGCGCCCAGGCCCGGCGCTTTGCAAGCAAGCTTCTTTGAAGAAGTGTCCGCTCTCTTGAGCTCCATCGATAGCGGCGAGTGCATCATCCTCGGGGGGGATTTTAACTGCACCCTCGAGGTGGGGGATCGCTCCGGTCCCCAGCGCGGCCAAGCGTCGGTGGAGAAGTTGAGGGGACTGATCAGCTCCCTTAACTTGGTGGACGTCTGGCGGAATCTCCATCCCGACTCCAGCGCCTTCACGTGGAGGTCTGGAGGAGGGGGGTCGCGAATCGACCGCCTCTACATTTCGCAGGCGTACGTCTCCCGCGTTTCGGCGGCCTCCATGCGGCTGGTGCCGTGCTCGGACCACCGCCTGGTGTGGGCGGAGTTCACTCCGCTCCGCACGCGGGCGGGGTCCGCGTACTGGCACTTTAACAACCGGCTGCTGGAGGACGTGCGATTTCGGGACTCGTTCTGTCGATTCTGGGCCGACTGGAGAAGGAAGCAGGGGGGCTTCCCCTCCTTGAGGCTATGGTGGGATGTGGGCAAGACTCACATCCGCGTCTTCTGTCAGGAGTACGCGAAGGGGTCGACCAAAAGGCGGGAAGCCGAGATCGGGCGCCTTGAGAGGGAGGTGCTCGACTTGGAATCCCGCCTCGGTCATGCCGTCGCGGACCCGGCCCTGTGGCAGGCGTACAAAGAGAAGAAGGGCGCGCTGAGGAACCTGCAGCTCATAGGGTCCCGAGGCGCATACGTGAGGTCGCGGATCCAGATCCTGCAAGATTTGGACCGCGCCTCACCCTTCTTCTACTCGCTGGAAAAATGGCGGGGGGTCCGTAAGCAGCTCGTTGAGCTGCTGGCCGACGACGGATCCTCCATCACGGATCCGGAGGGAATGGGCCTCCTGGTCCGTACTTATTACAGTGCGTTGTTCTCTCCGGATCCGTCCAGTGAGGATGCGCGCAGAGTTTTGTGGGAGGACCTGCCGCAGGTCAGCCCGGAGGATGCCGAAGGATTGGAGGCTCCGCTCACGTTGGCGGAGCTGACTGGCGCCCTCCACCAGCTCTCGAGGGGCAAATCCCCAGGGCTGGATGGGTTGACCGTGGAGTTCCTCAGGGCGTTCTGGGATGTCCTGGGGGACGATTACGCGGGGGTCCTGGGGGAAAGCCTGGCGACCGGGGAGATGCCCCTCTCGTGGCGCAGGGCGGTCATCGTCCTGCTGCCGAAGAGGGGCGATCTCCGCCTGCTTAAAAACTGGCGTCCGGTCTCCCTCCTCAGCACGGATTATAAGATCTTTGCCCGGGCTATGTCTACCCGCCTGGGCTCCGTGCTGGCCCACATGATCCACCCCGACCAGTCCTACACAGTCCCGGGCCGGTCCATCCAGGACAACATCCACCTGGTCCGGGACCTGATCCATCTTTCCCAGAGGACTGGTCAGTCGGTCGCCTTTCTCTCCCTCGATCAGGAGAAGGCGTTCGACAGGGTGGATCACGAATATCTTTTCGGGACTCTGCGCGCTTTCGGACTCGGGCCGCATTTCGTGGCCCGGGTCCGACTTTTATACGCCGCCGCAGAGTGTCTAATCAAGGTTAACGGGTCCTTGACGGCGCCCCTTCGATTTGGGAGAGGAGTGCGTCAGGGGTGCCCCATGTCCGGCCAATTGTATACCATCTGTGTGGAGCCCTTCCTGTGCCTGCTTCGCAGGAGGTTGACGGGATTGGCTCTGCGCGAGCCGGCCATGCGGGTCGTCCTCTCGGCTTACGCCGACGACATGCTCCTCGCAATCACAGATCCCGTTGACTTGCGGAGGATGCGCGACTGCCAGCAGACCTTTTCTGCCGCGTCCTCCGCGAGGATCAATTGGGAGAAATGTTCCGGACTCCTGGTTGGTCAGTGGCGGGTGGACTCCCTGCCGGAGGAGATGACACCTTTTGCGTGGAGCACCACGCACCTCCTCTATCTGGGAGTCCACCTTAGCCCCGCTGAGGAAGCCTGGCCGGCAAACTGGCAGGAGTTGGAGGCGAAAGTCACCGCTCGGCTGGGGCGCTGGACAGGACTGCTCCGAGTGCTTTCCTACAGGGGCCGAGCGTTGGTCATAAACCAACTGGTGGCCTCCATGCTGTGGTACCGGTTGGTCACTTTGGCCCCGCCCCCTGTATTTGCCACCAAGATCCAGAAGAAACTCGTCGATTTCTTCTGGGGCAAGAGGAAACACTGGGTCTCTGCCGCGGTCCTGAGTCTCCCGATCGAGGAGGGCGGTCAGTCGCTGGTGTGCGTCCGCACCCAGGCTGCGACTCTCCGCCTTCGGACCCTGCAGAGATACCTGTACGTCGAGCGTCCTCCCAGATGGTGTGCGCTGGCGACGTATTTTTTCCGCCAGTGTCACTGCCTTCAAGACGACACGCAGCTCCCGGTGGAGTCCGTTAGCCGCGCCTCTCTGAGGGAGTTGCCTGTCTTTTACCGGGATCTTTTCCGAGTCTGGAACATGGTCGCCTCCAGTCAGGGCGCTCCCCCGCCGGCGGAGGAGAGCGCCTCGGCTGTCCGGGCGGCCGACTCCGGGGACGGTCCGGCGGGCGGAGGAGTAGCCGAAACCCCCGGGGCGCCCCTCACTGCGGGTGGCGAGGGGGCTCGGGAGTGCGGAGCGATCCCGGCCGAGTTGACCCCCGCTCGGCCGGAACTGCTCATCGGACCCAGGCCCCGAAACCCTCCTCGGGAGCCGGTCCCGCACAACCCGAGCCGCCTCTCGGAAATGCCCTCCGTGCCATTCCAATCGGCGCGGAGGGGTTTCCTGTACGGGCTGTTCCTGCACACTCTCCACTTCCTCGCCCTCGTCAGCCGGCCGGACACGCCCTGGCGGTCCGCGTTGCCATCTGGCGGCGAGGGGAAACCCCGATGGAGGTCTCTCTACGCGGGAGTCTTCCCCCTTTACATCGGGGACCTGGGGTGGAGGGTGCTGCACAGAGCAGTCCCGTGCAATAGGCTTTTAAGTAGGTTCACGGACTCCCAGGCCAGCTGTACTTTCTGCGGCCTGGACGAGTCCGTGTTCCACGTTTATACGGAGTGTGCGAGGTTGCAGCCCCTATTTGAGTATCTGAAGGGGCTGCTCCTCAAATTCTGGCTGCACTTCAGTCCCACGCTCCTGATCTTTGGGCACCCGGTGCGGAGGGGCTCGGGCCGGGAGGAGGATCTCCTCGTCGGTCTGCTCCTGGGCCTGGCCAAGGTGGCAATTCACAGGTCCAGGTTGCGGGCCGTCGGGGGGTCCGTCCTCCCCGATTGCCTGCCCCTCTTCCGCGGTTACGTTCGCGCCCGGGTGTCCCTGGAAAAGGAGCATGCGGTGTCCGCCGGTACGCTTGAGGCCTTCCGCGACCGGTGGGCACCGCAGGGACTGGAGTGCATCGTCGACGCCGAGAATGGCATTTTAATTTGAGTTTTTTTTGTTTATTTATCTGTTTTAATAAAGTTATTT
Source organism: Heterodontus francisci (assembly GCF_036365525.1). Taxonomy (NCBI): domain Eukaryota; kingdom Metazoa; phylum Chordata; class Chondrichthyes; order Heterodontiformes; family Heterodontidae; genus Heterodontus; species Heterodontus francisci. The sequence goes on from NC_090379.1 coordinate 2,140,701, forward strand.
TAAAACTGTAAATATGTACATAAAGGGGGCCTGAGGGATAAAGGCCCCCTCGATGTGAAAAATATAAAAGGGGCCTGGGGTATAAAGGTCACCTTCAAAAAAAAAAAAAAAAACTGGGGTGGGCTGCTGGCTAATTGGAGGTGCTGAGTGTATCAACGAGGTGCAGCTGACTGTTGCTGTGTGCAGAGGCTGGAGGCTGTGTGACTGCTGCAAGAGGGAGAGACTGAGACTAAGGATTTCCATCTATCGTTTTGTGAGAAGAAAGCAGGAAACTAGAAGAACTGTCAGCTCTTGTGAGTTTGGGTTTTGTAGCCCTTTCATTGACTGTTGTGGGGAGGGGGAAAGGAAGACTTTGGGTGGGGTTGTTTGTTTGAACAGGGAGCTCCTGTGTTTTAACAGCATTGAATAGGAGCTCCCTCCCCACCCCAACGAGCTAGCCTGGGATAGCTGGAGCTGCCCAGGTGAAGAGACTTTCTCTTGACCGTGTAAAGCACATCGGAAGCAGAGTGTGTCTGGGCAGCTACAGCTGTCCCAGGTGAAGACATCGCACCCCCTCCCACCACCAACTGGAAGACCAGCAAAAGGACTGCCTGAATTAACACCTGTAAAGAGACTGATTCCTCCTGACCTTCCTCTCGTTCAGCCTCTCTCCCGAGCCATACCCTCCAGTCTGTGCTTTTTTGCTTTTTGCAATAATTTGTTTTTTGTTATTCCTTTCTCTCGATTTCAATTTTTATTTTTTCTCTCAACGGTGGACGTGACTCTTCTACCCTATGGCTTCACAGCCTTGTTTGGTGGTGGGGCCCTCCTATGCTGCAGCAGCTGCTTCTGTGGCCCCGTCACCATTTAGAATATTGACAATATAGAGAGGTACAGAGACTGTGGGTTCAGAGGGATATTTATAGAGGGGGAAAGAGACTGTGGGGATCAGAGGGATGTTAATAGAGGGGTATAGAGACTGTGGGGATCAGAGGGATGTTTATAGAGGGGTATAGAGACTGTGGGGAACAGAGGGATGTTTATAGAGGGATATAGAGACTGTGGTGATCAGAGGGATGTTTATAGAGGGGTATCGAGACTGTGGGGAACAGAGGGATGTTTATAGAGGGGTATCGAGACTGTGGGGAACAGAGGGATGTTTATAGAGGGGTATAGAGACTGTGGGGATCAGAGGGATGTTTATAGAGGGGTATCGAGACTGTGGGGATCAGAGGGATGTTTATAGAGGGGTATCGAGACTGTGGGGAACAGAGGGATGTTTATAGAGGGGTATCGAGACTGTGTGGATCAGAGGGATGTTTATAGAGGGATATAGAGACTGTGGGGATCAGAGGGATATTTATAGAGGGGTATCGAGACTGTGGGGATCAGAGGGATGTTTATAGAGGGATATCGAGACTGTGGGGTTCAGAGGGATGTTTATCGAGGTATAGAGACTGTGGGGAACAGAGGGATGTTTATAGAGGGATATAGAGACTGTGGGGATCAGAGGGATGTCTATCGAGGGGTATCGAGACTGTGGGGATCAGAGGGATGTCTATCGAGGGGTATCGAGACTGTGGGGAACAGAGGGATGTTTATAGAGGGATATAGAGACTGTGGGGATCAGAGGGATGTCTATCGAGGGGTATCGAGACTGTGGGGAACAGAGGGATGTTTATAGAGGGGTATCGAGACTGTGGTGATCAGAGGGATGTTTATAGAGGGGTATCGAGACTGTGGGGAACAGAGGGATGTTTATAGAGGGGTATCGAGACTGTGGGGAACAGAGGGATGTTTATAGAGGGGTATCGAGACTGTGGGGAACAGAGGGATGTTTATAGAGGGGTATAGAGACTGTGGTGATCAGAGGGATGTTTATAGAGGGGTATAGAGACTGTGGGGATCAGAGGGATGTTTATTGAGGGGTATCGAGACTGTGGGGATCAGAGGGATGTCTATAGAGGGGTATAGAGACTGTGGTGATCAGAGGGATGTTTATAGAGGGGTATAGAGACTGTGGGGATCAGAGGGATGTCTATAGAGGGGTATAGAGACTGTGGTGATCAGAGGGATGTTTATAGAGGGGTATAGAGACTGTGGGGATCAGAGGGATGTTTATTGAGGGGTATCGAGACTGTGGGGATCAGAGGGATGTCTATAGAGGGGTATAGAGACTGTGGTGATCAGAGGGATGTTTATAGAGGGGTATAGAGACTGTGGGGATCAGAGGGATGTTTATAGAGGGGTATAGAGACTGTGGGGATCAGAGGGATGTTTATCGAGGGGTATCGAGACTGTGGGGAACAGAGGGATGTTTATAGAGGGGTATAGAGACTGTGGGGAACAGAGGGATGTTTATAGAGGGGTATCGAGACTGTGGGGAACAGAGGGATATTTATAGAGGGATATAGAGACTGTGGGGATCAGAGGGATGTTTATAGAGGGGTATCGAGACTGTGGGGAACAGAGGGATGTTTATAGAGGGATATCGAGACTGTGGGGAACAGAGGGATGTTTATAGAGGGGTATAGAGACTGTGGGGAACAGAGGGATGTTTATAGAGGGGTATAGAGACTGTGGGGAACAGAGGGATGTTTATAGAGGGGTATCGAGACTGTGGGGATCAGAGGGATGTTTATAGAGGGGTATCGAGACTGTGGGGAACAGAGGGATGTTTATAGAGGGGTATAGAGACTGTGGGGAACAGAGGGATGTTTATAGAGGGGTATCGAGACTGTGGGGAACAGAGGGATGTTTATAGAGGGGTATAGAGACTGTGGGGATCAGAGGGATGTCTATAGAGGGGTATAGAGACTGTGGTGATCAGAGGGATGTTTATAGAGGGGTATAGAGACTGTGGGGATCAGAGGGATGTTTATTGAGGGGTATCGAGACTGTGGGGATCAGAGGGATGTCTATAGAGGGGTATAGAGACTGTGGTGATCAGAGGGATGTTTATAGAGGGGTATAGAGACTGTGGGGATCAGAGGGATGTTTATCGAGGGGTATCGAGACTGTGGGGAACAGAGGGATGTTTATAGAGGGGTATAGAGACTGTGGGGAACAGAGGGATGTTTATAGAGGGGTATCGAGACTGTGGGGAACAGAGGGATATTTATAGAGGGATATAGAGACTGTGGGGATCAGAGGGATGTTTATAGAGGGGTATCGAGACTGTGGGGAACAGAGGGATGTTTATAGAGGGATATCGAGACTGTGGGGAACAGAGGGATGTTTATAGAGGGGTATAGAGACTGTGGGGAACAGAGGGATGTTTATAGAGGGGTATAGAGACTGTGGGGAACAGAGGGATGTTTATAGAGGGGTATCGAGACTGTGGGGATCAGAGGGATGTTTATAGAGGGATATAGAGACTGTGGGGATCAGACTCGGCCCGGCCCGACCCGACCAGGACTCGGCCCGGCCCGGCCCGACCCGACCAGGACTCGGCCCGGCCCGGCCCGACCCGACCAGGACTCGGCCCGGCCCGGCCCGACCCGACCAGGACTCGGCCCGGCCCGGCCCGACCCGACCAGGACTCGGCCCGGCCCGGCCCGACCCGACCAGGACTCGGCCCGGCCCGGCCCGACCCGACCAGGACTCGGCCCGGCCCGGCCCGACCCGACCAGGACTCGGCCCGGCCCGGCCCGACCCGACCAGGACTCGGCCCGGCCCGGCCCGACCCGACCAGGACTCGGCCCGGCCCGGCCCGACCCGACCAGGACTCGGCCCGGCCCGGCCCGACCCGACCAGGACTCGGCCCGGCCCGACCCGACCAGGACTCGGCCCGGCCCGACCCGACCAGGACTCGGCCCGGCCCGACCCGACCAGGACTCGGCCCGGCCCGGCCCGGCCCGACCCGACCAGGACTCGGCCCGGCCCGACCCGACCAGGACTCGGCCCGGCCCGACCCGACCAGGACTCGGCCCGGCCCGGCCCGACCCGACCAGGACTCGGCCCGGCCCGGCCCGACCCGACCAGGACTCGGCCCGACCCGACCAGGACTCGGCCCGGCCCGGCCCGACCCGACCAGGACTCGGCCCGGCCCGGCCCGACCCGACCAGGACTCGGCCCGACCCGACCAGGACTCGGCCCGGCCCGACCCGGACGCGGCCCGGCCCGGCCCGACCCGACCAGGACTCGGCCCGGCCCGACCCGACCAGGACTCGGCCCGGCCCGGCCCGACCCGACCAGGACTCGGCCCGGCCCGGCCCGACCCGACCAGGACTCGGCCCGGCCCGGCCCGACCCGACCAGGACTCGGCCCGGCCCGGCCCGACCCGACCAGGACTCGGCCCGGCCCGGCCCGACCCGACCAGGACTCGGCCCGGCCCGGCCCGACCCGACCAGGACTCGGCCCGGCCCGGCCCGACCCGACCAGGACTCGGCCCGGCCCGACCCGGACGCGGCCCGGCCCGGCCCGACCCGACCAGGACTCGGCCCGGCCCGGCCCGACCCGACCAGGACTCGGCCCGGCCCGGCCCGACCCGACCAGGACTCGGCCCGGCCCGGCCCGACCCGACCAGGACTCGGCCCGGCCCGGCCCGACCCGACCAGGACTCGGCCCGGCCCGGCCCGACCCGACCAGGACTCGGCCCGGCCCGGCCCGACCCGACCAGGACTCGGCCCGGCCCGGCCCGACCCGACCAGGACTCGGCCCGGCCCGGCCCGACCCGACCAGGACTCGGCCCGGCCCGGCCCGACCCGACCAGGACTCGGCCCGGCCCGGCCCGACCCGACCAGGACTCGGCCCGGCCCGGCCCGACCCGACCAGGACTCGGCCCGGCCCGGCCCGACCCGACCAGGACTCGGCCCGGCCCGGCCCGACCCGACCAGGACTCGGCCCGGCCCGGCCCGACCCGACCAGGACTCGGCCCGGCCCGACCCGACCCGACCAGGACTCGGCCCGGCCCGGCCCGACCCGACCAGGACTCGGCCCGGCCCGACCCGGCCAGGACTCGGCCCGGCCCGGCCCGACCCGGCCAGGACTCGGCCCGGCCCGGCCCGACCCGGCCAGGACTCGGCCCGGCCCGATCCGACCCGACCTGGACTCGGCCAACCCCGGCCCGACTCGACCAGGACTCGGCCCGGCCCGACTCGACCCGGCCCGATCCGACCCGACTCGACCAGGACTCGGCCCGGCCCGACCCGACCCGACTCGACCAGGACTCAGCCCGGCCTGAACCGACCCGGACTCGGCCCGGCCCGACCCGACCCGACTCGACCAGGACTCGGCCCGGCCTGACCCGACCCGACTCGACCAGGACTCGACCCGGCCCAATCCGACCCGGACTCGGCCCGGCCCGACCCGACTCGACCAGGACTTGGCCCGGCCCGGCCCGATCCGACCCGACTCGACCAGGACTTGGCCCGGCCCGGCCCGATCCGACCCGACTCGACCAGGACTTGGCCCGGCCCGGCCCGATCCGACCCGATTCGACCAGGACTTGGCCCGGCCCGGCCCGATCCGACCCGATCCGACCAGGACTCGGCCCGGCCCGACCCGACCAGGACTCGGCCCGGCCCGACCCGACCCGACCAGGACTCGGCCCGGCCCGGCCCGACCCGACCAGGACTCGGCCCGGCCCGGCCCGACCCGACCAGGACTCGGCCCGGCCCGGCCCGACCCGACCAGGACTCGGCCCGGCCCGGCCCGACCCGACCAGGACTCGGCCCGGCCCGGCCCGACCCGACCAGGACTCGGCCCGGCCCGGCCCGACCGACCAGGACTCGGCCCGGCCCGGCCCGACCCGACCAGGACTCGGCCCGGCCCGGCCCGACCCGACCAGGACTCGGCCCGGCCCGACCCGACCAGGACTCGGCCCGGCCCGGCCCGACCCGACCAGGACTCGGCCCGGCCCGGCCCGACCCGACCAGGACTCGGCCCGGCCCGGCCCGACCCGACCAGGACTCGGCCCGGCCCGGCCCGACCCGACCAGGACTCGGCCCGGCCCGACCCGACCAGGACTCGGCCCGGCCCGGCCCGACCCGACCAGGACTCGGCCCGGCCCGACCCGGCCAGGACTCGGCCCGGCCCGGCCCGACCCGGCCAGGACTCGGCCCGGCCCGGCCCGACCCGGCCAGGACTCGGCCCGGCCCGATCCGACCCGACCTGGACTCGGCCAACCCCGGCCCGACTCGACCAGGACTCGGCCCGGCCCGACTCGACCCGGCCCGATCCGACCCGACTCGACCAGGACTCGGCCCGGCCCGACCCGACCCGACTCGACCAGGACTCAGCCCGGCCTGAACCGACCCGGACTCGGCCCGGCCCGACCCGACCCGACTCGACCAGGACTCGGCCCGGCCTGACCCGACCCGACTCGACCAGGACTCGACCCGGCCCAATCCGACCCGGACTCGGCCCGGCCCGACCCGACTCGACCAGGACTTGGCCCGGCCCGGCCCGATCCGACCCGACTCGACCAGGACTTGGCCCGGCCCGGCCCGATCCGACCCGACTCGACCAGGACTTGGCCCGGCCCGGCCCGATCCGACCCGATTCGACCAGGACTTGGCCCGGCCCGGCCCGATCCGACCCGATCCGACCAGGACTCGGCCCGGCCCGACCCGACCAGGACTCGGCCCGGCCCGACCCGACCCGACCAGGACTCGGCCCGGCCCGGCCCGACCCGACCAGGACTCGGCCCGGCCCGGCCCGACCCGACCAGGACTCGGCCCGGCCCGGCCCGACCCGACCAGGACTCGGCCCGGCCCGGCCCGACCCGACCAGGACTCGGCCCGGCCCGGCCCGACCCGACCAGGACTCGGCCCGGCCCGGCCCGACCCGACCAGGACTCGGCCCGACCCGACCAGGACTCGGCCCGGCCCGGCCCGACCCGACCAGGACTCGGCCCGGCCCGGCCCGACCCGACCAGGACTCGGCCCGGCCCGGCCCGACCCGACCAGGACTCGGCCCGGCCCGGCCCGACCCGACCAGGACTCGGCCCGGCCCGGCCCGACCCGACCAGGACTCGGCCCGGCCCGGCCCGACCAGGACTCGGCCCGGCCCGACCCGACCAGGACTCGGCCCGGCCCGGCCCGACCAGGACTCGGCCCGGCCCGACCCGACCCGACCAGGACTCGGCCCGGCCCGGCCCGACCCGACCAGGACTCGGCCCGGCCCGGCCCGACCCGACCAGGACTCGGCCCGGCCCGGCCCGACCCGACCAGGACTCGGCCCGGCCCGGCCCGACCCGACCAGGACTCGGCCCGGCCCGGCCCGACCCGACCAGGACTCGGCCCGGCCCGGCCCGACCCGACCAGGACTCGGCCCGGCCCGGCCCGACCCGACCAGGACTCGGCCCGGCCCGACCCGACCCGACCAGGACTCGGCCCGGCCCGACCCGACCCGACCAGGACTCGGCCCGGCCCGACCCGACCCGACCAGGACTCGGACCGGCCCGACCCGACCCGACCAGGACTCGGACCGGCCCGACCCGACCCGACCAGGACTCGGCCCGGCCCGACCCGACCAGGACTCGGCCCGGCCCGACCCGACCAGGACTCGGCCCGGCCCGACCCGACCAGGACTCGGCCCGGCCCGATCCGACCCGACCTGGACTTGCCCGGCCCAGCCCGTCTCGACTTGACCAGGACTCGGCCCGGCCCGGCCCGACCCGACCAGGACTCGGCCCGGCCCGACCCGACCAGGACTCGGCCCGGCCCGACCCGACCAGGACTCGGCCCGGCCCGACCCGACCAGGACTCGGCCCGGCCCGACCCGACCAGGACACGGCCCGGCCCGACCCGACCAGGACTCGGCCCGGCCCGACCCGACCAGGACTCGGCCCGGCCCGACCCGGCCAGGACTCGGCCCGACCCGGCCCGGCCAGGACTCGGCCCGGCCCGGCCAGGACTCGGCCCGGCCCGGCCAGGACTCGGCCAGGCCCGATCCGACCCGACCTGGACTTGCCCGGCCCCGCCCGTCTCGACTTGACCAGGACTCGGCCCGGCCCGGCCCGACCCGACCAGGACTCGGCCCGGCCCGACCCGACCAGGACTCGGCCCGGCCCGACCCGACCAGGACTCGGCCCGGCCCGACCCGACCAGGACTCGGCCCGGCCCGACCCGACCAGGACTCGGCCCGGCCCGACCCGACCAGGACTCGGCCCGGCCCGACCCGACCAGGACACGGCCCGGCCCGACCCGACCAGGACACGGCCCGGCCCGACCCGACCAGGACTCGGCCCGGCCCGACCCGACCAGGACTCGGCCCGGCCCGACCCGACCAGGACTCGGCCCGGCCCGACCCGACCAGGACTCGGCCCGGCCCGACCCGACCAGGACTCGGCCCGGCCCGACCCGACCAGGACTCGGCCCGGCCCGACCCGACCAGGACTCGGCCCGGCCCGACCCGACCAGGACTCGGCCCGGCCCGACCCGACCAGGACTCGGCCCGGCCCGACCCGACCAGGACTCGGCCCGGCCCGACCCGACCAGGACCCGGCCCGGCCCGACCAGGACTCGGCCCGGCCCGGCCAGGACTCGGCCCGGCCCGATCCGACCCGACCTGGACTCGGCCCGGCCCCGCCCGTCTCGACTTGACCAGGACTCGGCCCGGCCCGACCCGACCAGGACTCGGCCCGGCCCGACCCGACCAGGACTCGGCCCGGCCCGACCCGACCAGGACTCGGCCCGGCCCGACCCGACCAGGACTCGGCCCGGCCCGGCCAGGACTCGGCCCGATCCGACCCGACCTGGACTTGCCCGGCCCCGCCCGTCACGACTTGACCAGGACTCGGCCCGACCCGACCCGACCAGGACTCGGCCCGGCCCGACCCGACCAGGACTCGGCCCGGCCCGACCCGACCAGGACTCGGCCCGGCCCGACCCGACCAGGACTCGGCCCGGCCCGACCCGACCAGGACTCGGCCCGGCCCGGCCAGGACTCGGCCCGGCCCGATCCAACCTGGACTTGCCCGGCCCGTATCGACTTGACCAGGACTCGGCCCGGCTCGACCCGACCCGACCAGGACTCGGCCCGGCCCGACCCGACCAGGACTCGGCCCGGCCCGACCCGGCCAGGACTCGGCCCGGCCCGACCCGGCCAGGACTCGGCCCGGCACGGCCAGGACTCGGCCCGGCACGGCCAGGACTCGGCCAGGACTCGGCCCGACCCGACCAGGACTCGGCCCGGCCCGACCCGACCAGGACTCGGCCCGGCCCGACCCGACCAGGACTCGGCCCGGCCCGACCCGACCAGGACTCGGCCCGGCCCGACCCGACCAGGACTCGGCCCGGCCCGACCCGACCAGGACTCGGCCCGGCCCGACCCGACCAGGACTCGGCCCGGCCCGACCCGACCAGGACTCGGCCCGGCCCGGCCCGACCAGGACTCGGCCCGGCCCGGCCAGGACTCGGCCCGGCCCGGCCAGGACGGCCCAACCCGGCCAGGACTCGGCCCAACCCGGCCAGGACTCGGCCCGGCCCGATCCGACCTGGACTTGCCCGGCCCGGCCCGTCTCGACTTGACCAGGACTCGGCCCGGCTCGACCCGACCCGACCAGGACTCGGCCCGGCCCGGCCCGACCCGACCAGGACTCGGCCCGGCCCGACCCGACCAGGACTCGGCCCGGCCCGACCCGACCAGGACTCGGCCCGGCCCGACCCGACCAGGACTCGGCCCGGCCCGACCCTGCCAGGACTCGGCCCGGCCCGACCCTGCCAGGACTCGGCCCGGCACGGCCAGGACTCGGCCCGGCACGGCCCGACCCGGCCAGGACTCGGCCCGACCCGACCAGGACCCGGCCCGGCCCGACCCGACCAGGACTCGGCCCGACCCGACCCGACCAGGACTCGGCCCGACCCGACCCGACCAGGACTCGGCCCGGCCCGGCCAGGACTCGGCCCGGCCCGGCCAGGACTCGGCCCGGCCCGATCCGACCCGACCTGGACTTGCCCGGCCCCGCCCGTCTCGACTTGACCAGGACTCGGCCCGGCCCGGCCCGACCAGGACTCGGCCCGGCCCGACCCGACCAGGACTCGGCCCGGCCCGACCCGACCAGGACTCGGCCCGGCCCGACCCGACCAGGACACGGCCCGGCCCGACCCGACCAGGACACGGCCCGGCCCGACCCGACCAGGACTCGGCCCGGCCCGACCCGACCAGGACTCGGCCCGGCCCGACCAGGACTCGGCCCGGCCCGACCCGACCAGGACTCGGCCCGGCCCGACCCGGCCAGGACTCGGCCCGGCCCGGCCCGGCCAGGACTCGGCCCGGCCCGGCCCGGCCAGGACTCGGCCCGGCCCGATCCGACCCGACCTGGACTTGCCCGGCCCCGCCCGTCTCGACCCGACCAGGACTCGGCCCGGCCCGACCCGACCAGGACTCGGCCCGGCCCGACCCGACCAGGACTCGGCCCGACCCGACCAGGACTCGGCCCGGCCCGACCCGACCAGGACTCGGCCCGGCCCGACCCGACCAGGACTCGGCCCGGCCCGACCCGACCAGGACTCGGCCCGGCCCGACCCGACCAGGACTCGGCCCGGCCCGACCCGACCAGGACTCGGCCCGGCCCGACCCGACCAGGACTCGGCCCGGCCCGACCCGACCAGGACTCGGCCCGGACTCGGCCCGGCCCGACCCGGACTCGGCCCGGCCTGACCCAACCCGACTCAAAGAACAAAGAAAATTACAGCACAGGAACAGGCCCTTCGGCCCTCCAAGCCTGCGCTGATCCAAATCCTCTATCTAAACATGTCGCCTATTTTCTAAGGGTCTGTATCTCTTTACTTCCTGCCCATTCATGTATCTGTCTCGATACATCTTAAAAGACGCTATCGTGCCCGCGTCTACCACCTCCGCTGGCAACGCGTTCCAGGCACCCACCACCCTCTGCGTAAAGAAATTTCCACGCATATCCCCCCTAAACATTTCCCCTTTCACTTTGAACTCGTGTCCTCTAGTAATTGAATCCCCCACTCTGGGGAAAAAGCTTCTTGCTATCCACCCTGTCTATACCTCTCATGATTTTGTACACCTCAATCAGGTCCCCCCTCAACCTCCGTCTTTCTAATGAAAATAATCCTAATCTACTCAACCTCTCTTCATAGCTAGCGCCCTCCATACCAGGCAACATCCTGGTGAACCTCCTCTGCACCCTCTCCAAAGCATCTACATCCTTTTGGTAATGTGGCGACCAGAACTGCACGCAGTATTCCAAATGTGGCCGAACCAAAGTCTTATACAACTGTAACATGACCTGCTAACCCTTGTACTCAATACCCCGTCCGATGAAGGAAAGCATGCCGTATGCCTTCTCGACCAGGACTTGGCCCGGCCTGACCCGACCCGACCCGACTCGACCAGGACTTGGCCCGGCCTGACTCGACCAGGACTTGGCCCGGCCTGACCTGACCCGACTCGACCAGGACTTGGCCCGGCCTGACCTGACCCGACTCGACCAGGACTTGGCCCGGCCCGACCCGACCCGACTCGACCAGGACTCGGCCCGGCCCGATCTGACCCGACTCGACCAGGACTCGGCCCGGCCCGATCCGACCCGACCTGGACTTGGCCAACCCTGGCCCGACTCGACCAGGACTCGGCCCGGCCCGATCCGACCCGACCTGGACTTGGCCAACCCCGGCCCGACTCGACCCGGCCCGATCCAACCCGACTCGACCAGGACTCGGCCCGGCCTGACCCGACCCGACTCGACCAGGACTTGGCCCGGCCTGAACCGACTCGACCAGGACTTGGCCCGGCCCGGCCTGACCCGACCCGACTCGACCAGGACTCGACCCGGCCCGATCCGACCCGGACTCGGCCCGGCCCGACCCGACCCGACTCGACCAGGACTTGGCCCGGCCCGGCCCGATCCGACCCGACTCGACCAGGACTTGGCCCGGCCCGGCCCGATCCGACCCGACTCGACCAGGACTTGGCCCGGCCCGGCCCGATCCGACCCGACTCGACCAGGACTCGGCCCGGCCCGATCCGACCCGACTCGACCAGGACTCGGCCCGGCCCGATCCGACCCGACTCGACCAGGACTCGGCCCGATCCGACCCGACTCGACCAGGACTCGGCCCGGCCCGATCCGACCCGACTCGACCAGGACTCGGCCCGGCCCGATCCGACCCGACTCGACCAGGACTCGGCCCGGCCCGATCCGACCCGACTCGACCAGGACTCGGCCCGGCCCGATCCGACCCGACTCGACCAGGACTCGGCCCGGCCCGATCCGACCCGACTCGACCAGGACTCGGCCCGGCCCGATCCGACCCGACTCGACCAGGACTCGGCCCGGCCCGATCCGACCCGACTCGACCAGGACTCGACCCGACCTGGACTTGGCCCGGCCCGGCTCGACCAGGACTCGGCCCTGCCCGATCCGACCCGACTCGACCAGGACTCGGCCCTGCCCGATCCGACCCGACTCGACCAGGACTCGGCCCGGCCCGATCCGACCCGACTCGACCAGGACTCGGCCCTGCCCGACCCGACCAGGACTCGGCCCGGCCCGACCCGACCAGGACTCGGCCCGGCCCGACCCGACCAGGACTCGGCCCGGCCCGACCCGACCAGGACTCGGCCCGGCCCGACCCGACCAGGACTCGGCCCGGCCCGACCCGACCAGGACTCGGCCCGGCCCGACCCGACCAGGACTCGGCCCGGCCCGACCCGACCAGGACTCGGCCCGGCCCGACCCGACCAGGACTCGGCCCGACCCGACCCGACCAGGACTCGGCCCGGCCCGGCCAGGACTCGGCCCTGCCCGAGCCGACCCGACTCGACCAGGACTCGGCCCTGCCCGATCCGACCCGACTCGACCAGGACTCGGCCCGGCCCGATCCGACCCGACTCGACCAGGACTCGGCCCTGCCCGATCCGACCAGGACTCGGCCCTGCCCGATCCGACCCGACTCGACCAGGACTCGGCCCGGCCCGATCCGACCCGACTCGACCAGGAATCGGCCCGGCCCGATCCGACCCGACCTGGACTTGGCCCGGCCCGGCTTGACTCGGCCCGAATCGACCAGGACTCGGCCCGGCCTGACCTGACCCGACTCGACCAGGACTTGGCCCGGCCCGACCTGACACGACCCGACCAGGACTCGACCCGGCCCGAACCGACTCGACCAGGACTCGGCCCGGCCCGCTCCGACACGACCTGGACTTGGCCCGGCCTGAACCGACCCGATCCGATCTGGACTCAGCCCGGCCCGATCCGACCCGACTCGACCAGGACTCGGCCCGGCCCGACCTGACCCGACTCGACCCGGCCCGATCCGACCCGACCCGACTCGACCAGGACTTGGCCCGGCCTGACACGACCCGACCAGGACTCGGCCCGGATCCAGCCCGGCCCGATCCGACCAGGACTCGGCCCAACCCGACCCGGCCCGGCCCGCTCCGACCCGACTCGACCAGGACTTGGCCCGGCCCGATCCGACCCGACCTGGGCTTGGCCTGGCCCGGACCCGGCCCGGCCTGATCCGACCCGTCCCGACCAGGACTCGGCCCGACCTGACCCGACCAGACCAGGACTCGGCCCGACCTGACCCGACCAGACCAGGACTCGGCCCGGCCTGATCTGACCTGACTCGACCAGGACTCGGCCCGGCCTGACCCGACCCTCGACCAGGACTTGGCCCGACCAGGACTTGGCCCGGCCCGACCCGACCCGACCAGACCAGGGCTCGGCCCGGCCCGACCCGACCCGACCAGGACTCGGCCCGGCCCGACCCAACCCGACCCGACCAGGACTCGGTCCGGCCCGGCCCGAACCGACCCGATCCGATCCGACCTGGACTCGGCCCGAGCCCGAAAGCTGGACCCTGAAGATGGGCCCGACCCGACTCGAACCCGACACATGTCGTTGGGTCCCACCAGGTTCGGGTCGGGTAGCAGGCTTTTACCTGGGGGTATATGTGCACAGGTCATTGAAGATTACCAGGCAGGTTGTGAAAGCAGTTAATAAAGCAGATGGGATCCTGGAATTTATAAATCAGGGCATAGAGTACAAAAGGAAAATTCATGGTGAACCTGTATAAAACACAGGTTCGGCCTCAGTTTGAGTATTGTGTCCAATACAGGTCTCTGCACTTTCAGAAGGATTTTAAGGCATTAGAGAGGGTGCAGCAAAGATTCACGAGAATTGTTCCAGGGATGAGGAACTTGAGTTATATGGATAGATTTGGAGAAGCTCGGGTTCTTCTTAGAGAAGAGAAGATTAAGAGGAAATTTGATAGAGGTGTTCAAAAATCATGAGGTCATGAGGTTTTTGGACCGATAGGTAGGGAGAAACTGTTCCCATTGGCCGGAGGATCCAGAACAGAAGACACTGATTTAATGTGATTGACAAAAGAAGCAACAGTGACATGAGGAAAAACCTTTTTATGCAGCGAGCGGTTATAATCTGGAATGCACTGTCTGAGAGTGAGGTGGAGGCAGGTTCAGTGAGTGTTTAGGATCTGGAATGCACTGTCTGAGAGTGTGGTGGAGGCAGGTTCAGTGAGTGTTTTGGATCTGGAATGCACTGTCTGAGAGTGTGGTGGAGGCAGGTTCAGTGAGTGTTTAGGATCTGGAATACACTGTCTGAGAGTGCGGTGGAGGCTGGTTCAGTGAGTGTTTAGGATGTGGAATGCACTGTCTGAGAGTGTGGTGGAGGCAGGTTCAGTGAGTGTTTAGGATGTGGAATGCAGTGCCTGAGAGTGTGGTGGAGGCAGGTTCAGTGAGTGTTTAGGATCTGGAATGCAGTGCCTGAGAGTGTGGTGAAGGCAGGTTCAGTGAGTGTTTAGGATCTGGAATGCACTGCCTGAGAGTGTGGTGGAGGCAGGTTCAGTGAGTGTTTAGGATCTGGAGTGCACTGTCTGAGAGTGTGGTGGAGGCAGGTTCAGTGAGTGTTTAGGATCTGGAATGCACTGCCTGAGAGTGTTGGAGGCAGGTTCAGTGAGTGTTTAGGATCTGGAATGCACTGTCTGAGAGTGTGGTGGAGGCAGGTTCAGTGAGTGTTTAGGATCTGGAATGCACTGTCTGAGAGTGTGGTGGAGGCAGGTTCAGTGAGTGTTTAGGATCTGGAATGCACTGTCTGAGAGTGCGGTGGAGGCAGGTTCAGTGAGTGTTTAGGATCTGGAATGCACTGTCTGAGAGTGTGGTGGAGGCAGGTTCAGTGACTGTTTAGGATCTGGAATGCACTGTCTGAGAGTGTGGTGGAGGCAGGTTCAGTGAGTGGTTAGGATCTGGAATGCACTGTCTGAGAGTGTGGTGGAGGCAGGTTCAGTGAGTGTTTAGGATCTGGAATGCACTGTCTGAGAGTGCGGTGGAGGCAGGTTCAGTGAGTGTTTAGGATCTGGAATGCACTGTCTGAGAGTGCGGTGGAGGCAGGTTCAGTGAGTGTTTAGGATCTGGAATGCACTGTCTGAGAGTGTGGTGGAGGCAGGTTCAGTGAGTGTTTAGGATGTGGAATGCAGTGCCTGAGAGTGTGGTGGAGGCAGGTTCAGTGAGTGTTTAGGATCTGGAATGCAGTGCCTGAGAGTGTGGTGGAGGCAGGTTCAGTGAGTGTTTAGGATCTGGAATGCACTGTCTGAGAGTGTGGTGGAGGCAGGTTCAGTGAGTGTTTAGGATCTGGAATGCACTGTCTGAGAGTGTGGTGGAGGCAGGTTCAGTAAGTGTTTAGGATCTGGAATGCACTGTCTGAGAGTGTGGTGGAGGCAGGTTCAGTGAGTGTTTAGGATCTGGAATGCACTGCCTGAGAGTGTGGTGGAGGCAGATTCAGTGAGTGTTTAGGATCTGGAATGCACTGTCTGACAGTGTGGTGGAGGCAGGTTCAGTGAGTGTTTAGGATCTGGAATGCACTGTCTGAGAGTGTGGTGGAGGCAGGTTCAGTGAGTGTTTAGGATCTGGAATGCACTGTCTGAGAGTGCGGTGGAGGCAGGTTCAGTGAGTGTTTAGGATCTGGAATGCACTGTCTGAGAGTGTGGTGGAGGCAGGTTCAGTGAGTGTTTAGGATCTGGAATGCACTGTCTGAGAGTGTGGTGGAGGCAGGTTCAGTGAGTGTTTAGGATCTGGAATGCACTGTCTGAGAGTGCGGTGGAGGCAGGTTCAGTGAGTGTTTAGGATCTGGAATGCACTGTCTGAGAGTGTGGTGGAGGCAGGTTCAGTGAGTGTTTAGGATGTGGAATGCAGTGCCTGAGAGTGTGGTGGAGGCAGGTTCAGTGAGTGTTTAGGATCTGGAATGCAGTGCCTGAGAGTGTGGTGGAGGCAGGTTCAGTGAGTGGTTAGGATGTGGAATGCAGTGCCTGAGAGTGTGGTGGAGGCAGGTTCAGTGAGTGTTTAGGATCTGGAATGCAGTGCCTGAGAGTGTGGTGGAGGCAGGTTCAGTGAGTGTTTAGGATCTGGAATGCACTGTCTGAGAGTGTGGTAGAGGCAGGTTCAGTGAGTGTTTAGGATCTGGAATGCACTGTCTGAGAGTGTGGTGGAGGCAGGTTCAGTGAGTGTTTCGGATCTGGAATGCACTGCCTGAGAGTGTTGGAGGCAGGTTCAGTGAGTGTTTAGGATCTGGAATGCACTGTCTGAGAGTGTGGTGGAGGCAGGTTCATTGAGTGTTTAGGATCTGGAATGCACTGTCTGAGAGTGTGGTGGAGGCAGGTTCAGAGAGTGTTTAGGATCTGGAATGCACTGTCTGAGAGTGTGGTGGAGGCAGGTTCATTGAGTGTTTAGGATCTGGAATGCACTGTCTGAGAGTGCGGTGGAGGCAGGTTCAGTGAGTGTTTAGGATCTGGAATGCACTGTCTGAGAGTGTGGTGGAGGCAGGTTCAGTGAGTGTTTAGGATCTGGAATGCACTGTCTGAGAGTGCGGTGGAGGCAGGTTCAGTGAGTGTTTAGGATCTGGAATGCACTGTCTGAGAGTGTGGTGGAGGCAGGTTCAGTGAGTGTTTAGGATCTGGAATGCACTGCCTGAGAGTGTGGTGGAGGCAGGTTCAGTGAGTGTTTAGGATCTGGAATGCACTGTCTGAGAGTGTGGTGGAGGCAGGTTCAGTGAGTGTTTAGGATCTGGAATGCACTGCCTGAGAGTGTGGTGGAGGCAGGTTCAGTGAGTGTTTAGGATCTGGAATGCACTGTCTGAGAGTGTGGTGGAGGCAGGTTCAGTGAGTGTTTAGGATCTGGAATGCAGTGCCTGAGGGTGTTGGAGGCAGGTTCAGTGAGTGTTTAGGATCTGGAATGCACTGCCTGAGAGTGTGGTGGAGGCTGGTTCAGTGAGTGTTTAGGATCTGGAATGCAGTGCCTGAGGGTGTTGGAGGCAGGTTCAGTGAGTGTTTAGGATCTGGAATGCACTGCCTGAGAGTGTGGTGGAGGCTGGTTCAGTGAGTGTTTAGGATCTGGAATGCACTGCCTGAGAGTGTGGTGGAGGCTGGTTCAGTGAGTGTTTAGGATCTGGAATGCACTGTCTGAGAGTGTGGTGGAGGCAGGTTCAGTGAGTGTTTAGGATCTGGAATGCACTGTCTGAGAGTGTGGTGGAGGCAGGTTCAGTGAGTGTTTAGGATCTGGAACGCAGTGTCTGAGAGTGTGGTGGAGGCAGGTTCAGTGAGTGTTTAGGATGTGGAATGCACTGTCTGAGAGTGTGGTGGAGGCAGGTTCAGTGAGTGTTTAGGATCTGGAACGCAGTGTCTGAGAGTGTGGTGGAGGCAGGTTCAGTGAGTGTTTAGGATCTGGAATGCAGTGCCTGAGGGTGTTGGAGGCAGGTTCAGTGAGTGTTTAGGATCTGGAATGCACTGCCTGAGAGTGTGGTGGAGGCTGGTTCAGTGAGTGTTTAGGATCTGGAATGCACTGCCTGAGAGTGTGGTGGAGGCTGGTTCAGTGAGTGTTTAGGATCTGGAATGCAGTGCCTGAGGGTGTTGGAGGCAGGTTCAGTGAGTGTTTAGGATCTGGAATGCACTGCCTGAGAGTGTGGTGGAGGCTGGTTCAGTGAGTGTTTAGGATCTGGAATGCACTGCCTGAGAGTGTGGTGGAGGCTGGTTCAGTGAGTGTTTAGGATCTGGAATGCACTGCCTGAGAGTGTGGTGGAGGCAGGTTCAGTGAGTGTTTAGGATCTGGAATGCACTGCCTGAGAGTGTGGTGGAGGCTGGTTCAGTGAGTGTTTAGGATCTGGAATGCACTGTCTGAGAGTGTGGTGGACGCAGGTTCAGTGAGTGTTTAGGATCTGGAATGCACTGTCTGAGAGTGTGGTGGAGGCAGGTTCAGTGAATGTTTAGGATCTGGAATGCACTGTCTGAGAGTGTGGTGGAGGCAGATTCAGTGAGTGTTTAGGATCTGGAATGCACTGTCTGAGAGTGTGGTGGAGGCAGATTCAGTGAGTGTTTAGGATCTGGAATGCAGTGCCTGAGGGTGTTGGAGGCAGGTTCAGTGAGTGTTTAGGATCTGGAATGCACTGCCTGAGAGTGTGGTGGAGGCTGGTTCAGTGAGTGTTTAGGATCTGGAATGCACTGCCTGAGAGTGTGGTGGAGGCTGGTTCAGTGAGTGTTTAGGATCTGGAATGCAGTGCCTGAGGGTGTTGGAGGCAGGTTCAGTGAGTGTTTAGGATCTGGAATGCACTGCCTGAGAGTGTGGTGGAGGCTGGTTCAGTGAGTGTTTAGGATCTGGAATGCACTGCCTGAGAGTGTGGTGGAGGCTGGTTCAGTGAGTGTTTAGGATCTGGAATGCACTGCCTGAGAGTGTGGTGGAGGCAGGTTCAGTGAGTGTTTAGGATCTGGAATGCACTGCCTGAGAGTGTGGTGGAGGCTGGTTCAGTGAGTGTTTAGGATCTGGAATGCACTGTCTGAGAGTGTGGTGGACGCAGGTTCAGTGAGTGTTTAGGATCTGGAATGCACTGTCTGAGAGTGTGGTGGAGGCAGATTCAGTGAGTGTTTAGGATCTGGAATGCACTGTCTGAGAGTGTGGTGGAGGCAGATTCAGTGAGTGTTTAGGATCTGGAATGCACTGTCTGAGAGTGTTGTGGAGGCTGGTTCAGTGAGTGTTTAGGATCTGGAATGCACTGCCTGAGAGTGTGGTGGAGGCTGGTTCAGTGAGTGTTTAGGATCTGGAATGCACTGTCTGAGAGTGTTGTGGAGGCTGGTTCAGTGAGTGTTTAGGATCTGGAATGCACTGCCTGAGAGTGTGGTGGAGGCAGGTTCAGTGAGTGTTTAGGATCTGGAATGCACTGCCTGAGAGTGTGGTGGAGGCTGGTTCAGTGAATGTTTAGGATCTGGAACGCAGTGTCTGAGAGTGTGGTGGAGGCAGGTTCAGTGAGTGTTTAGGATCTGGAATGCACTGCCTGAGAGTGTGGTGGAGGCAGGTTCAGTGAGTGTTTAGGATCTGGAATGCACTGCCTGAGAGTGTGGTGGAGGCTGGTTCAGTGAATGTTTAGGATCTGGAACGCAGTGTCTGAGAGTGTGGTGGAGGCAGGTTCAGTGAGTGTTTAGGATCTGGAACGCAGTGTCTGAGAGTGTGGTGGAGGCAGGTTCAGTGAGTGTTTAGGATCTGGAATGCACTGTCTGAGAGTGTGGTGGAGGCAGGTTCAGTGAGTGTTTAGGATCTGGAATGCACTGTCTGAGAGTGTGGTGGAGGCAGATTCAGTGAGTGTTTAGGATCTGGAATGAAGTGCCTGAGAGTGTGGTGGAGGCAGGTTCAGTGTGTGTTTAGGATCTGGAATGCACTGTCTGAGAGTGTGGTGGAGGCAGGTTCAGTGAGTGTTTGGGATCTGGAATGCACTGTCTGAGAGTGTGGTGGAGGCAGGTTCAGTGAGTGTTTAGGATCTGGAATGCACTGTCTGAGAGTGTGGTGGAGGCAGGTTCAGTGAGTGTTTAGGATCTGGAATGCACTGTCTGAGAGTGTGGTGGAGGCAGGTTCAGTGAGTGTTTAGGATCTGGAATGCACTGTCTGAGAGTGTGGTGGAGGCAGGTTCAGTGAGTGTTTCGGATCTGGAATGCACTGTCTGAGAGTGTGGTGGAGGCAGGTTCAGTGTGTGTTTAGGATCTGGAATGCACTGTCTGAGAGTGTGGTGGAGGCAGGTTCAGTGAGTGTTTAGGATCTGGAATGCACTGTCTGAGAGTGTGGTGGAGGCAAGTTCAATCGAGGCCTTCAGAAGTGAATTGGATAATTATCTGAATAGAAAACATTTGCAGGGCTGTGGTGAAAAGACAGGGGAGTGGGACTCGGTCAGTTGCTGCAGCAGAGAGCTGACACAGACATGATGGGCTGAATGGCCCTCTTCTGTGATGTTCCCATTCTATGATTCTATGATGAGTGTGGCTGACATGTTTGTCAAAACTCCAAGTAAAGACACATGAAAAAAACCTGGTGATGTGTTTTATGCTGGTGGAAGGAAAATTCGATATTTTATGACCAAGTGTGACACTTAATAAATTATTTGAAATAAAGAAAGCAAAAGCTGGGAGAGATGTTGTGATAATTCTCTGGCCATGTTCATTCAGTCTGTTTTTTGTATAGACCTACAATAATGCAGATACACAAAGAGACTAAATATTATGGAGTTAATGAAGTTCGAGTACAGGGAGGTTTGACCAGTGCCTATCTTTCACATGCTCCTAATGTTTGGAACCAGGCACCGACCTCCCTGAGCTGATGGTGCTTTTAGTATTGTTGCTTTATTTCATTGTCAAACTCAGGTGAAGGATGAGAGTGCAGGGAATTGCCACAAGTGGAAAAGTGTGAGTGAAGGGTAAGGTAGAGCAGGCAGTGGACGGCTCGTACATGCAAACTTGAGTATTAAATCCTCACAGTTAGAACCACAGAACTAGAAATGTCCACAACACAAAAGGAGGCCATTTGGTGTGTTGTATCTGTATTCACTCTTAATCAGAGCCATGCAAATGAATCTCACTGACCCACTCTCTCTCCATAGTCATAAAGTTATAGAGTTATAAAGCACAGAAACAGGCCCTTCGGCCCATCATGTCAGTATCAATTCCTATATGTACACTGATGACACCATGTTCTACCTCACCAACCCTCCAGAGTCCCAGGATGAGCAGAGGTTTCTTGCAACAAAATATTGGGAAGACTGAAGCCATTGTCTTTAGAACCCGCTACAAACTCCATTCCCTAGTCACTGACTCCATCCCTCTCCCTAGCAACTCTCAGGCTGAACCAGACTGTTTGCAACCTTGGTGTCATTTCTGACCCTAAAACCTGCTTCCAAACTCATATTTGTGCCATCATTAAGATTGCTTATTTCCACCTCCATAACATTGCTCAACTTTGCCCGTCTCAACTCATCTACTGCTGAAACCTTCATTCATGCCTTTGTACCTCTAGACTTGACTATTCCAAGGCACTCCTGGCCGGTCTCCCACATTCTACTCTCCGTAAATGTGAGACCATCCAAAACTCTGTTGCCCATGTCCTAACTCACACCAAGTCCTGTTCACCCATCATCCCCTGTGCTCACTGACCTATGTTAGCTCCTGGTTTGGCAAAACCTGGATTTCAAAATGATCATCCTTGTTTTCAGAGCCCTCCATGGTCTCGCCTCCCCCACTCTCTCCGGCCCCACAACACTCCAAGATATCTAAGCTTCTCTCATTCCGGCCTCTTGAGCATCTCTGATTCCCATCGCTCCACCATTGGTGGCCGTACCTTCAGCTGCCTGGACCAAAGTTCTGGAATTCTCTCCCTAAACCTCTCCACCTCACTTTCCTCCTTTAAGACGCTTCTTAAAACCGACCTCTTTGAGGAAGCCTTTTGTCACGTGTCCTAATATCTCCTTTTGTGGCTCAGCATGAAATTTAGTTTGATTACACTTCTGTGAAGCACTTTAGGACATTTTGCTTCATAAAAGAAATATAAGTTTTTGTTACTGTAGTTTCAATCCCAAATTAACCCAATGTCAAAGAACAAAGAACAGTACAGCACAGGAACAGGCCATTCGGCCCCCCAAGCCTGCGCCGATCTTGATGCCTGCCTAAACTAAAACCTTCTGCACTTCCGGGGTCCGTATCCCTCTATTCCCATCCTATTCATGTATTTGTCAAGATGCCTCTTAAACGTCGCTATCGTACCTGCTTCCACCACCTCCCCTGGCAGCAAGTTCCAGGCACTCACCACCCTCTGTGTAAAGAGCTTGTCTCGCACATCCCCTCTAAACTTTGCCCCTCTCACCTTAAACCTATGTCCCCCAGTAACTGACTCTTCCACCCTGGGAAAAAGCTTCTGACTATCCACTCTGCCCATGCCGCTCATAACTTTGTAAACCTCGATCATGTCGCCCCTCCACCTCCGTCGTTCCAGTGAAAACAATCCGAGTTTATCCAACCTCTCCTCATAGCTAATGCCCTCCAGACCAAGCAACATCCTGGTAAACCTCCACTGTACCCTCTTCAAAGCCTCCACGTCCTTCTGGTAGTGTGGTGACCAGAATTGCACACAATATTCTAAGTGTGGCCTAACTAAAGTCCTGTACAGCTGCAACATGACTTGCCAATTTTTATATTCTGTGCCCCGACCGATGAAGGCAAGCATGCCGTATACCTTCTTGACTACCTTATCCACCTGCGTTGCCACTTTCAGTGACCTGTGGACCTGTACGCCCAGATCTCTCTGCCTGTCAATACTCCTAAGGGTTCTGCCATTTACTGTATACTTCCCACCTGTATTAGATCTTCCAAAATGCATTACCTCACATTTGTCCAGATTAAACTCCATCTGCCATTTCTCCGCCCAAGTCTCCAACCGATCTAGATCCTGCTGTATCCTCTGACAATCCTCATCACTGTCCGCAACTCCACCAACCTTTGTGCCGTCCGCAAACTTACTAATCAGACCAGCTACATTTTCCTCCAAATCATTCATATATACTACAAACAGCAAAGGTCCCAGCACTGATCCCTGCGGAACACCGCTAGTCACATCCCTCCATTCAGAAAAGCCCCCTTCCACTGCTACCCTCTGTCTTCTATGACCAAGCCAGTTCTGTATCCATCTTGCCAGCTCACCTCTGATCCAGTGTGACTTCACCTTTTGTACCAGTCTGCCATGAGGGACCTTGTCAAAGGCTTTACTGAAGTCCATATAGACAACATCCACTGCCCTTCCTTCATCAATCATCTTTGTCACTTCCTCAAAAAATTCAATCAAATTAGTGAGACACTACCTCCCCTTCACAAAACCATGCTGTCTCTCGCTAATAAGTTCATTTGTTTCCAAATGGGAGTAAATCCTGTCCCGAAGAATCCTCTCTAATAATTTCCCTACCACTGACGTAAGGCTCACCGGCCTATAATTTCCTGGATTATCCTTGCTACCCTTCTTAAACAAAGGAACAACATTGGCTATTCTCCAGTCCTCTGGGACCTCACCTGTAGCCAATGAGGATGCAAAGATTTCTGTCAAGGCCCCAACAATTTCCCTCCTGGTGTTTGATAAGGTATCTACCAAAACTCGTTTTCACAGCCACATCTCCTTCCTCAGTGACTGTCTCCGGCTCCGACTGATTCCACGTGGATTCCAACTGCAGTTTCACCCATCATGCTTTGAAATTAACATATTGTTTGCCTTTGCTCCGTGACCTTTTGGTCAGCTACGTGGCCTGGTCCAATCTGCACCTTCTCCTTTGTTATCTCTTGCCCAACCCCCACCTCACTTGTTTATAATCTGTGACTTTTCTAATATTTGTCAGTTCCGAAGAAGGGTCACTGACCCGAAACGTTAACTCTGCTTCTCTTTTCACAGATGCTGCCAGACCTGCTGAGTGAATCCAGCATTTCTTGTTTTTGTCCCAGCAATTTCTTCCCTTGCCTCTCTCAGTATTCTGGGGTAGATCCCATCAGGCCCTGGGGATTTATCTACCTTAATGCTTTGCAAGACACCCAACACCTCCTCCTTTATGATAATGAGATGACTGAGACTATCTACACTCCCTTCCCTAGGCTCATCATCCACCAAGTCCTTCTCCTTGGCGAATACTGATGCAAAGTACTCATTTAGTACCTCGCCCATTTCCTCTGGCTCCACATTTAGATTCCCTTCTCTGTCCTTGAGTGGGCCAACCCTTTCCCTGGTTACCCTCTTGCTCTTTATATACATATAAAAAGCCTTGGGATTTTCCTTAATCCTGTTTGCCAATGACTTTTCATAACCCCTTTTATCCCTCCTGACTCCATGGAAGGATGTAAATGTGTTGGAGGCAGTTCAGAGAAGGTTTACTAGACTAATACCTGGAATGGGTGGGTTGTCTTATGAGGAAAGATTGGACAGGCTAGGCTTGTATCCACTGGAATTTAGAAGAATAAGAGGTGACTTGATTGAAACATATAAGATCCTGAGGGGTCTTGACAGGGTGTATGTGAAAAGGATGTTTCCCCTTGTGGGAGAATCTAGAACTAGGGGTCACCGTTTAAAAATAAGGGGTCACCCATTTAAGACAGAGATGAGGAGAAATTTTTTTTCTCAGAGGGTCGTTGAGTCTTTGGAACTCTCTTCCTCGAAGCAGAGTCTTTGAATATTTTTAAGGCAGAGGTAGATAGATTCTTGATAAGCAAGGGGGTGAAAGGTTATCGGGAGTAGGTGGGAATGTGGGGTTGAGGTTACAATCAGATCAGCCATGATCTTGTTGAATGGCGAAGCGGGCTCGAGGGGTTGAGTGGCCTACTCCTGCTCCTAATTCGTATGTTCGTATACGTTCGTATGTAAGCAGCTGAAGATGGTCGGGCCGAGGACACTACCCTGAGGAACTCCTGCAGTGATGTCCTGGAGCTGAGATGATTGGCCTCCAACAACCACAACCATCTTCCTTTGCGCTAGGTATGACTCCAACCAGCGGAGGGTTTTCCCCCTGATTCCCTTTGACCTCAGTTTTGCTAGGGCTCCTTGATGCCATACTCGTTCAAATGCTGCCTTGATGTCAAGGGCAGTCACTCTCACCTCACCTCTGGAGTTCAGCTCTTTTGTCCATGTTTGAACCAAGGCTGTAATGAGGTCAGGAGCTGAATGGCCCTGGCGGAACCCAAACTGAGCATCACTGAGCAGGTTATTGCTGAGCAAGTGGCTCTTGATGGCACTGTCAGTGACACCTTCCATCACTTTACTGATTGAGAGCAGACTGATGGGGCGGTAATTGGTCGGGTTGGATTTGACCTGCTTTTTGTGTACAGGACATTCTTTTGGGCCTCCTTGTCTCGAGAGACAATGTGTAAGCGCCTGGAGGTGGTCAGTGGTTTGTGATGCAGCGCCTGGAGTGGCTATAAAGGCCAATTCTAGAGTGACAGGCTCTTCCACAGGTGCTGCAGAGAAATTTGTTTGTCGGGGCTGTTGCACAGTTGGCTCTCTCCTTGCGCCTCTCTCTTTTTTCCTGCCAACTACTAAGTCTCTTCGACTCGCCACATTTTAGCCCTGTCTTTATGGCTGCCCGCCAGCTCTGGCGAACGCTGGCAACTGACTCCCACGACTTGTGATCAATGTCACAGGATTTCATGTCGCGTTTGCAGACGTCTTTAAAGCAGAGACATGGACGGCCGGTGGGTCTGATACCAGTGGCGAGCTCGCTGTACAATGTGTCTTTGGGGATCCTGCCATCTTCCATGCGGCTCACATGCCTGGGCAATTTTCCACATTGCCGGGTAGATGCCAGTGTTGTAGTTGTACTGGAACAGCTTGGCTAGGGGCACATCAAGTTCTGGAGCACAGGTCTTCAGTACTATTGCCGGAATATTGTCAGGACCCATAGCCTTTGCAGTATCCAGTGCCTTCAGTCGTTTCTTGATATCACACGGAGTGAATCGAATTGGCTGAAGTCTGGCATCTGTGATGCTGGGGATTTCAGGAGGAGGCTGAGATGGATCATCAACTCGGGACTTCTGGCTGAAGATTGTTGCAAATGCTTCAGCCTTATCTTTCGCACTGATGTGATGGGCTCCACCATCATTGAGGATGAGGATATTTGTGGAGCCACCTCCTCCAGTTAGTTGTTTAATTGTCCACCACCATTCACGGCTGTGGCAGGATATAAGCAACAGTGAGAGATTCAACTGTTACTGGTTATCTGTACTGTGCTGGGCTCCCATACAGTTCTGTGTTTCTAAATTGTGAGCCATCAGAATCCTGTAAAGGACAAATTCTGGTGGCTGAAGTGTGGAGGAGATGTCGTTAATGTGTGTTTTTGTGTGTGTCATCACATGTGGGCATTGTGAAACACCAGCTATTCGAATGTAGAGAAAATAAACCACTACAAATAAACCACTGGTTTCGAGTCCATACGTGTGGGTTAAAACGATAAAACCAACTTAACTGAATTGTAACGATTGAAACAGTGAAGTAATGATGGCTGATGTGTGTAGCAATGAAAGAGTTAACAAGGTGGGCGTGTTAACCTACTGCGGCAGTGAGCTGAGATCACAACGGGCAGGGGGTGGGGAGAATTCTTGGAGATTTTTCTCATCAATGTGTCAAGCTGAACGTCAATGCAGCACCGCAGCAGATCAGATAATGCAATGAGTTAATGAGGACACGTGTCTGCAGCAGGACTTCCAGACACAGACCCATTCACTCAAAAACACACGTCTTCCAGTCACTCTGAACTTCCCCTCAGACCCAGAAAAGCAACACAATGCTCCCAGCTTCACCACAATCTTTTAAAATTGCACATTTCACATCAGAAAACATGGAAGCTCATAAAACAAAAAATAGTAAATTAGAAACTACTCCCTGTGTAACACACTGTTCAGTACACACATTTCCCTGTGTAACACACTGTTTAGTACACACGGCTCTCCCTGTGTAACACACTGTTCAGTACACACAGCTCTCCCTGTGTAACACACTGTTCAGTACACACAGCTCTCCCTGTGTAACACACTGTTCAGTACACACAGTTCCCTGTGTAACACACTGTTCAGTACACACAGCTCTCCCTGTGTAACACACTGTTCAGTACACACAGTTCCCTGTGTAACACACTGTTCAGTACACACAGCTCTCTCTGTGTAACACACTGTTCAGTACACACAGCTCTCCCTGTGTAACACACTGTTCAGTACACACAGCTCTCCCTGTGTAACACACTGTTCAGTACACACAGTTCCCTGTGTAACACACTGTTCAGTACACACAGCTCTCCCTGTGTAACACACTGTTCAGTACACACAGCTCTCCCTGTGTAACACACTGTTCAGTACACACAGCTCTCTCTGTGTAACACACTGTTCAGTACACACAGCTCTCCCTGTGTAACACACTGTTCAGTACACACAGTTCCCTGTGTAACACACTGTTCAGTACACACAGCTCTCCCTGTGTAACACACTGTTCAGTACACACAGTTCCCTGTGTAACACACTGTTCAGTACACACAGCTCTCCCTGTGTAACACACTGTTCAGTACACACAGCTCTCCCTGTATAACACACTGTTCAGTACACACAGCTCTCCCTGTGTAACACACTGTTCAGTACACACAGTTCCCTGTGTAACACACTGTTCAGTACACACAGCTCTCCCTGTGTAACACACTGTTCAGGACACACAGCTCTCCCTGTGTAACACACTGTTCAGTACACACAGCTCTCCCTGTGTAACACACTGTTCAGTACACACAGCTCTCCCTGTGTAACACACTGTTAAGTAGACACAGCTCTCTCTGTGTAACACACTGTTCAGTACACACCGTTCTCCCTGTGTAAAACAATGTTAAGTAGACATAGCTCTCTCTGTGTAACACACTGTTCAGTACACACAGCTCTCCCTGCGTAATGCACTGTTCAGGACACACAGCTCTCCCTGTGTAACACAATGTTCAGTACACACAGTTCTCCCTGTGTAAAACAATGTTAAGTAGACATAGCTCTCTCTGTGTAACACACTGTTCAGTACACACAGCTCTCCCTGTGTAATGCACTGTTCAGTACACACAGCTCTCCCTGTGTAACACACTGTTCAGTACACACAGCTCTCCCTGTGTAAACACTGTTCAGTACACACAGCTCTCCGTGTAACACACTGTTCAATACACACAGCCTTCTGTGTCAAACATCGTTCAGCACAAACAGCTCTCCATGTGTAACACACTGTTCAGTACACACAGCTCTCCGTGCAACACACTGTTCAATACACACAGTTCTCCCTGTGCAACACACTGTTCAATACACACAGCTCTCCCTGTGCAACACACTGTTCAATACACACAGCTCTCCCTGTGTAACGCACTGTTCAGTACACACAGATCTCCCTGTGCAACACACTGTTCAATACACACAGCTCTCCCTGTGCAACACACTGTTCAATACACACAGCTCTCCCTGAGCAACACACTGTTCAATACACACAGCTCTCCCTGTGCAACACACTGTTCAATACACACAGCTCTCCCTGTGCAACACACTGTTCAATACACACAGCACTCCCTGTGCAACACACTGTTCAATACACACAGCTCTCCCTGTGCAACACACTGTTCAATACACACAGCTCTGCCTGTGCAACTGTGTAAAATACTGTTCAGTACACACAGCTCTCCCTGTGCAACTGTGTAACACACTGTTCAATATACACAGCTCTCGCGGTGCAACACAATGTTCAGTACACACAGCTCCTCCTGTGTAACACAGTGTTCAGTACACACAGCTCTTCCTGTGTAACACACTGTTCAGTACACACAGCTCTCCCAGTGTAACACATTGTTCAGTACACACAGCTCTCCCTGTGTAACACACTGTCCAGTACACACAGCTCTCCCTGTGTAACGCACTGTTCAGTACACACAGCTCTCCCTGTGCTACACACTGTTCAATACACACAGCTCTCCCTGTGCAACACACTGTTCAGTACACATAGATCTCCCGGTGCAACTGTGTAACACACTGTTCAGTACACACAGCTCTCCGTGTGTAACACACTGCTCAGTACACACAGCTCTCCCTGTGCAACACACTGTTCAATACACACAGCTCTCCCTGTGCAACTGTGTAACACTGTTCAGTACACACAGCTCTCCGTGTGTAACACACTGTTCAGTAAACACAGCTCTCCCTGTGTAAGACACTGTTCAGTAAACAGAGCTCTCCCTGTGCAACTGTGTAACACACTGTTCAGTACACACAGCTCTCCCTGTGCAACACACTGTTCAATACACACAGCTCTCCCTGTGTAACTCACTGTTTAATACACACAGCTCTCCCTGTGCAACACAATGTTCAGTACACACAGCTCCTCCTGTGTAACACACTGTTCAATACACACAGCTCTCCCTGTGTAACACACTGTTCAGTACACAAAGCTCTCCCTGTGCAACACAATGTTCAGTACACACAGCTCCCCCTGTGTAACACACTGTTCAGTACACACAGCTCTCCCTGTGCAACACACTGTTCAGTACACAAAGCTCTCCCTGTGCAACACAATGTTCAGTACACACAGCTCCTCCTGTGCAACACACTGTTCAGTACACACAGCTCCTCCTGTGTAACACACTGTTCAGTACACACAGCTCTCCGTGTGTAACACACTGTTCAGTACACACAGCTCTCCCTGTGCAACACACTGTTCAGTACACAAAGCTCTCCCTGTGCAACACAATGTTCAGTACACACAGCTCCTCCTGTGCAACACACTGTTCAGTACACACAGCTCTCCCTGTGTAACACACTGTTCAGTACACACAGCTCTCCGTGTGTAACACACTGTTCAGTACACACAGCTCTCCCTGTGCAACACACTGTTCAATACACACAGCTCCACCTGTGTAACACACTGTTCAGTACACACAGCTATCCCAGTGTAACACACGGTTCAGTACACACAGCTCTCCCTGTGCAACTGTGGAACAGACTGTTCAGTACACACAGCTCTCCGTGTGTAACACACTGTTCAATACACACAGCTCTCCCTGTGCAACACACTGTTCAATACACACAGCTCTGCCTGTGCAACTGTGTAAAACACTGTTCAGTACACACAGCTCTCCCGGTGCAACACACTGTTCAATACACACAGCTCTTCCTGTGTAACATACTGTTCAGTACACACAGCTCTTCCTGTGTAACACACTGTTCAATACACACAGCTCTTCCTGTGCAACACACTGTTCAATACACACAGCTCTCCCTGTGTAACACACTGTTCAGGACACACAGCTCTCCCTGTGTAACACATTGTTCAGTACACACAGCTCTCCCTGTGTAACACACTGTTCAGTACACACAGTTCCCTGTGTAACGCACTGTTCAGTACACACAGCACTCCCTGTGTAACACACTGTTCAGTGCACACAGATCTCCCTGTGCAACACACTGTTCAATACACACAGCTCTGCCTGTGCAACTGTGTAACACACTGTTCAGTACACACAGCTCTCCGTGTGTAACACACTGCTCAGTACACACAGCTCTCCCTGTGCAACACACTGTTCAATACACACAGCTCTTCCTGTGCAACACACTGTTCAATACACACAGCTCTCCCTGTGTAACACACTGTTCAGTACACACAGCTCTTCCTGTGTAACACACTGTTCAATACACACAGCTCTCCCTGTGTAACACACTGTTCAGGACACACAGCTCTCCCAGTGTAACACATTGTTCAGTACACACAGCTCTCCCTGTGTAACACACTGTTCAGTACACACAGTTCCCTGTGTAACGCACTGTTCAGTACACACAGCACTCCCTGTGTAACACACTGTTCAGTACACACAGCACTCCCTGTGTAACACACTGTTCAGTACACACAGCACTCCCTGTGCAACACACTGTTCAATACACACAGCTCTGCCTGTGCAACTGTGTAACACACTGTTCAGTACACACAGCTCTCCGTGTGTAACACACTGCTCAGTACACACAGCTCTCCCTGTGCAACACACTGTTCAATACACACAGCTCTTCCTGTGCAACACACTGTTCAATACACACAGCTCTCCCTGTGCAACACAATGTTCAGTACACACAGCTCCTCCTGTGTAACACACTGTTCAGTACACACAGCTCTCCCTGTGCAACACACTGTTCAGTACACACAGCTCTCCCTGTGTAACACACTGTTCAGTACACACAGCTCTCCCTGTGTAACACACTGTTCAGTACACACAGCTCTCCCTGTGCAACACAATGTTCAGTACACACAGCTCCTGTGTAACACACTGTTCAGTACACACAGCTCTCCCAGTGTAACACACTGTTCAGTACACACAGTTCCCTGTGTAACGAACTGTTCAGTACACACAGCTCTCCCTGTGTAACACACTGTTCAGTACACACAGATCTCCCGAAGCAACACACTGTTCGATACACACAGCTCTCCCTGTGCAACTGTGTAACACACTGTTCAGTACACACAGCTCTCCCTGTGCAACACACTGTTCAGTAAACACAGCTCTCACTGTGTAACACACTGTTCAGTACACACAGCTCTCCCTGTGCAACACACTGTTCAGTAAACACAGCTCTCCCTGTGTAACACACTGTTCAGTACACACAGCTCTCCCTGTGCAACACACTGTTCAATACACACAGCTCTCCCTGTGCAACACACTGTTCAATACACACAGTTCTCCCTGTGCAACACACTGTTCAATACACACAGCTCTCCCTGTGCAACACACTGTTCAATACACACAGCTCTCCCTGTGCAACACACAGTTCAATACACACAGCTCTCCCTGTGTAACACACTGTTCAATACACACAGCTCTCCTTGTGTAACACACTGTTCAATACACACAGCTCTCCCTGTGCAACACACTGTTCAATACACACAGCTCTGCCTGTGCAACACACTGTTCAATACACAAAGCTCTCCCTGTGCAACACACTGTTCAAAACACAAAGCTCTCCCTGTGCAACACAATGTTCAGTACACACAGCTCCTCCTGTGTAACACACTGTTCAGTACACACAGCTTCTCCTGTGTAACACACTGCTCAGTACACACAGCTTCTCCCTGTGTAACACACTGTTCAGTACACACAGCTCTCCCTGTGTAACACACTGTTCAGTACACACAGCTCTCCCTGTGTAACACACTGTTCAGTACACACAGCTCTCCCTGTGTAACCCACTGTTCAGTACACACAGCTCTCCCTGTGTAACCCACTGTTCAGTACACACAGCTCTCCCTGTGTAACACACTGTTCAGTACACACAGCTCTCCCTGTGTAACACACTGTTCAGTACACACAGCTCTCCCTGTGTAACACACTGTTCAGTACACACAGCTCTCCCTGTGTAACACACTGTTCAGTACACACAGCTCTCCCTGTGTAACACACTGTTCAGTAAACACAGCTCTCCCTGTGTAACACATTGTTCAGTACACACAGCTCTCCCTGTGTAACACACTGTTCAGTACACACAGCTCTCCCAGTGTAACACACTGTTCAGTACACACAGCTCTCCCAGTGTAACACACTGTTCAGTACACACAGCTCTCCCTGTGTAACACACTGTTCAGTACACACAGCTCTCCCTGTGTAACACACTGTTCAGTACACACAGCTCTCCCTGTGTAACACACTGTTCAGTACACACAGCTCTCCCTGTGTAACACACTGTTCAGTAAACACAGCTCTCCCTGTGTAACACATTGTTCAGTACACACAGCTCTCCCTGTGTAACACACTGTTCAGTACACACAGC
The DNA here is from genome assembly GCF_036365525.1 of Heterodontus francisci. NCBI lineage: Eukaryota > Metazoa > Chordata > Chondrichthyes > Heterodontiformes > Heterodontidae > Heterodontus > Heterodontus francisci. Next base: position 2,173,250 of record NC_090379.1, read on the forward strand.
TCTCCCTGTGTAACACACTGTTCAGTAAACACAGCTCTCCCTGTGTGAGACACTGTTCAGTACACACAGCTCTCCCTGTGTAACAGAATGTTCAGTACACACAGCTCTCCCTGTGTAACACACTGTTCAGTACACACAGCTGCTACTGTGTAACACACTGTTCAATACACACAGCTCCTACTGTGTAACACACTGTTCAATACACACAGCTCTCCCTGTGCAACTGTGTAACACACTGTTCAGTACACACAGCTCTCCCTGTGCAACACACTGTTCAATACACACAGCTCTCCCAATGCAACACACTGCTCAATACAAACAGCTCTCCCTGTGCAACACACTGTTCAATACACACAGCTCTCCCTGTGCAACACAATGTTCAGTACACAGAGCTCTCCCTGTGCAACTGTGTAATACACTGTTCAATACACACAGCTCTCCCTGTGCAACACACTGTTCAATACACAAAGCTCTCCCTGTGCAACACAATGTTCAGTACACACAGCTCCACCTGTGCAACACACTGTTCAGTACACACAGCTCTCCCTGTGTAACCCACTGTTCAGTACACACAGCTCTCTCTGTGTAACACACTGTTCAGTACACACAGCTCTCCCTGTGCAACACACTGTTCAGTACACACAGCTCTCATTGTGTAACACACTGTACAGTAAACACAACTCTCCCAGTGTAACACAATGTTCAGTACACACAGCTCTCCCTGTGTAACACACTGTTCAGTACAGACAGCTCCTACTGTGCAACACACTGTTCAATACACACAGCTCCTACTGCGTAACACACTGTTCAATACACACAGCTCTCCCTGTGCAACTGTGTAACACACTGTTCAGTACACACAGCTCTCCGTGTGTAACACACTGCTCAGTACACAGAGCTCTCCCTGTGCAACTGTGTAATACACTGTTCAATACACACAGCTCTCCCTGTGCAACACACTGTTCTGTGCACACAGCTCCCTGTTTAACACACTGTTCAGTACACACAGCTCTCCCTGTGTAACACACTGTACAGTAATTACAGCTCTCCCTGTGTAACACACTGTTCAGTAAACACAGCTCTCCCTGTGTGACACACTGTTCAGTTCACACAGCTCTCCCTGTGTAACACACTGTTCAGAACACACAGCTCTCCCTGTGTAACACACTGTTCAGTACACACAGCTCTCTCTGTGTAACACACTGTTCAGTACTACTGTTCAGTACACACAGCTCTCTCTGTGTGACACACTGTTCAGTACACACAGCTCTCCCTGTGTGACTCACTGTTCAGTACACACAGCTCTCCCTGTGTGACACACTGTTCAGTACACACAGCTCTCCCTGTGTGACACACTGTTCAGTACACACAGCTCTCCCTGTGTGACACACTGTTCAGTACACACAGCTCTCCCTGTGTGACACACTGTTCAGTACACACAGCTCTCCCTGTGTGACACACTGTTCAGTACACACAGCTCTCCCTGTGTGACACACTGTTCAGTACACACAGCTCTCCCGGTGTGACACACTGTTCAGTACACACAGCTCTCCCGGTGTGACACACTGTTCAGTACACACAGCTCTCCCTGTGTGACACACTGTTCAGTACACACAGCTCTCCCTGTGTGACACACTGTTCAGTACACACAGCTCTCCCTGTGTGACACACTGTTCAGTACACACAGCTCTCCCTGTGTGACACACTGTTCAGTACACACAGCTCTCCCTGTGTGACACACTGTTCAGTACACACAGCTCTCCCTGTGTGACACACTGTTCAGTACACACAGCTCTCCCTGTCTGACACACGGTTCAGTTCACACAGCTCTCCCTTTGTGACACACGGTTCAGTTCACACAGCTCTCCCTGTGTGACACACGGTTCAGTTCACACAGCTCTCCCTGTGTAACACACGGTTCAGTTCACACAGCTCTCCCTGTGTCACACATTGTTCAGTGCACACAGCTCCCCCTGTGTAACACACGGCTCAGTAAACACAGCTCTCTCTGTCTAACACACTGTTCAGTAAACACAGCCCTCCCTGTGTAACACACTGTTCAGTAAACACAGCTCTCTCTGTGTAACACACTGTTCAGTAAACACAGCTCTCCCTGTGTAACACACTGTTCAGTACACACAGCTCTCCCTGTGTAACACACTGTTCAGTACACACAGCTCTCCCTGTGTAACACACTGTTCAGTACACACAGCTCTCCCTGTGTAACACACTGTTCAGTACACACAGCTCTCCCTGTGGAACACACTGTTCAGTACACACAGCTCTCCCTGTGAAACACACTGTTCAGTAAACACAGCTGTCCCTGTGTAACACACTGTTCAGTACACACAGCCCTCCCTGTGTAACACACTGTTCAGTACACACAGCTCTCCCTGTGTAACACACTGTTCAGTAAACACAGCTCTCCCTGTGTAACACACTGTTCAGTAAACACAGCTCTCCCTGTGTAACACACTGTTCAGTAAACACAGCTCTCCCTGTGTGACACACTGTTCAGGACACACAGCTACCTGTGTGAAACACTTTTCAGTACACACAGCTCTCCCTGTGTGACACACGGTTCAGTTCACACAGCTCTCCCTGTGTGACACACGGTTCAGTTCACACAGCTCTCACTGTGTGACACACCGTTCAGTTCACACAGCTCTCCCTGTGTGACACACGGTTCAGTTCACACAGCTCTCCCTGTGTGACACACGGTTCAGTTCACACAGCTCTCCCTGTGAAACACGGTTCAGTTCACACAGCTCTCCCTGTGTGACACACGGTTCAGTTCACACAGCTCTCCCTGTGTGACATACGGTTCAGTTCACACAGCTCTCCCTGTGTGACACACGGTTCAGTTCACACAGCTCTCCCTGTGTAACACACGGTTCAGATCACACAGCTCTCCCTGTGTAACACACGGTTCAGTTCACACAGCTCTCCCTGAGTAACACACTGTTCAGTAAACACAGCTCTCCCTGTGTAACACACTGTTCAGTACACACAGCTCTCTCTGTGTAACACACTGTTCAGTACACACAGCTCTCTCTGTGTAACACACTGTTCAGTACACACAGCTCCTCCTGTGTAACACACTGTTCAGTACACACAGCTCTAACTGTGTAACACACTGTTCAGTACACACAGCTCTAACTGTGTAACACACTGTTCAGTACACAAAGCACTCCCTGTGTAACGCACTGTTCAGTAAACACAGCTCTCCCTGTGTAACACACTGTTCAGTAAACACAGCTCTCCCTGTGTAACACACAGTTCAGTAAACACAGCTCTCCCTGTGTAACACACTGTTCAGTAAACACAGCTCTCCCTGTGTAACACACTGTTCAGTAAACACAGCTCTCCCTGTGAAACACACTGTTCAGTAAACAGCTCTCCCTGTGTAACACACTGTTCAGTTCACACAGCTCTCCCTGTGTAACACACTGTTCAGTACACACAGCTCTCCCTGTGTAACACACTGTTCAGTACACACAGCTCTCCCTGTGTAACACACTGTTCAGTACACACAGCTCTCCCTGTGTAACACACTGTTCAGTAAACACAGCTCTCCCTGTGTAACACACTGTTCAGTAAATACAGCTCTCCCTGTGTAACACACTGTTCAGTAAACACAGCTCCCTGTGTAACACACTGTTCAGTACACACAGCTCTCCCTGTGTAACACACTGTTCAGTAAACACAGCTCTCCCTGTGTAACACACTGTTCAGTAAACACAGCTCCCTGTGTAACACACAGTTCAGTAAATACAGCTCTCCCTGTGTAACACACTGTTCAGTAAACACAGCTCCCTGTGTAACACACTGTTCAGTAAATACAGCTCTCCCTGTGTAACACACTGTTCAGTAAACACAGCTCCCTGTGTAACACACTGTTCAGTACACACAGCTCTCCCTGTGTAACACACTGTTCAGTAAACACAGCTCTCCCTGTGTAACACACTGTTCAGTAAACACAGCTCTCCCTGTGTAACACACTGTTCAGTAAACACAGCTCTCCCTGTGTAACACACTGTTCAGTAAACACAGCTCTCCCTGTGTAACACACTGTTCAGTAAACACAGCTCTCCCTGTGTAACACACTGTTCAGTAAACACAGCTCTCCCTGTGTAACACACTGTTCAGTAAACACAGCTCTCCCTGTGTAACACACTGTTCAGTAAACACAGCTCTCCCTGTGTAACACACTGTTCAGTAAACACAGCTCTCCCTGTGTAACACACTGTTCAGTAAACACAGCTCTCCCTGTGCAACACACTGTTCAGTAAACACAGCTCTCCCTGTGTAACACACTGTTCAGTAAACACAGCTCTCCCTGTGCAACACACTGTTCAGTAAACACAGTTCTCTCTGTGTAACACACTGTTCAGTAAACACAGCTCATCCCTGTGTAACACACTGTTCAGTAAACACAGCTCTCCCTGTGTAACACACTGTTCAGTACACAGCTCTCCCTGTGCAACACACTGTTCAATACACACAGCTCTCCCTGTGCAACTGTGTAACACACTGTTCAGTACACACAGCTCTCCCTGTGCAACACACTGTTCAATACACACAGCTCTCCCTGTGCAACTGTGTAACACACTGTTCAGTACACACAGCTCTCCCTGTGCAACACACTGTTCAATACACACAGCTCTTCCTGTGCAACACACTGTTCAATACACACAGCTCTCCCTGTGCAACACAATGTTCAGTACACACAGCTCGTCCTGTGTAACACACTGTTCAATACACACAGCTCTTCCTGTGCAACACACTGTTCAATACACACAGCTCTCCCTGTGCAACACAATGTTCAGTACACACAGCTCGTCCTGTGTAAGACAATGTTCAGTACACACAGCTCCTCCTGTTCAACACAATGTTCAGTACACACAGCTCCTCCTGTGTAACACACTGTTCAGTACACACAGCTCTCCCTGTGTAACACACTGTTCAATACACAAAGCTCTCCCTGTGTAACACACTGTTCAATACACAAAGCTCCTCCTGTGTAACACACTGTTCAGTACACTCAGCTCTCCCTGTGTAACACAGTTCAGTACACACAGCTCCTCCTGTGTAACACACTGTTCAGTACACACAGCTCTCCCTGTGTAACATACTGTTCAGTACACACAGCTCCTACTGTGCAACACACTGTTCAGTACACACAGCTCTCCCTGTGTGACACACTGTTCAGTTCACACAGCTCTCCCTGTGTAACACACTGTTCAGAACACACAGCTCTCCCTGTGTAACACACTGTTCAGTACACACAGCTCTCTCTGTGTAACACACTGTTCAGTACTACTGTTCAGTACACACAGCTCTCTCTGTGTGACACACTGTTCAGTACACACAGCTCTCCCTGTGTGACTCACTGTTCAGTACACACAGCTCTCCCTGTGTGACACACTGTTCAGTACACACAGCTCTCCCTGTGTGACACACTGTTCAGTACACACAGCTCTCCCTGTGTGACACACTGTTCAGTACACACAGCTCTCCCTGTGTGACACACTGTTCAGTACACACAGCTCTCCCTGTGTGACACACTGTTCAGTACACACAGCTCTCCCTGTGTGACACACTGTTCAGTACACACAGCTCTCCCGGTGTGACACACTGTTCAGTACACACAGCTCTCCCGGTGTGACACACTGTTCAGTACACACAGCTCTCCCTGTGTGACACACTGTTCAGTACACACAGCTCTCCCTGTGTGACACACTGTTCAGTACACACAGCTCTCCCTGTGTGACACACTGTTCAGTACACACAGCTCTCCCTGTGTGACACACTGTTCAGTACACACAGCTCTCCCTGTGTGACACACTGTTCAGTACACACAGCTCTCCCTGTGTGACACACTGTTCAGTACACACAGCTCTCCCTGTCTGACACACGGTTCAGTTCACACAGCTCTCCCTTTGTGACACACGGTTCAGTTCACACAGCTCTCCCTGTGTAACACACGGTTCAGTTCACACAGCTCTCCCTGTGTCACACATTGTTCAGTGCACACAGCTCCCCCTGTGTAACACACGGCTCAGTAAACACAGCTCTCTCTGTCTAACACACTGTTCAGTAAACACAGCCCTCCCTGTGTAACACACTGTTCAGTAAACACAGCTCTCTCTGTGTAACACACTGTTCAGTAAACACAGCTCTCCCTGTGTAACACACTGTTCAGTACACACAGCTCTCCCTGTGTAACACACTGTTCAGTACACACAGCTCTCCCTGTGTAACACACTGTTCAGTACACACAGCTCTCCCTGTGTAACACACTGTTCAGTACACACAGCTCTCCCTGTGGAACACACTGTTCAGTACACACAGCTCTCCCTGTGAAACACACTGTTCAGTAAACACAGCTGTCCCTGTGTAACACACTGTTCAGTACACACAGCCCTCCCTGTGTAACACACTGTTCAGTACACACAGCTCTCCCTGTGTAACACACTGTTCAGTAAACACAGCTCTCCCTGTGTAACACACTGTTCAGTAAACACAGCTCTCCCTGTGTAACACACTGTTCAGTAAACACAGCTCTCCCTGTGTGACACACTGTTCAGGACACACAGCTACCTGTGTGAAACACTTTTCAGTACACACAGCTCTCCCTGTGTGACACACGGTTCAGTTCACACAGCTCTCCCTGTGTGACACACGGTTCAGTTCACACAGCTCTCACTGTGTGACACACCGTTCAGTTCACACAGCTCTCCCTGTGTGACACACGGTTCAGTTCACACAGCTCTCCCTGTGTGACACACGGTTCAGTTCACACAGCTCTCCCTGTGAAACACGGTTCAGTTCACACAGCTCTCCCTGTGTGACACACGGTTCAGTTCACACAGCTCTCCCTGTGTGACATACGGTTCAGTTCACACAGCTCTCCCTGTGTGACACACGGTTCAGTTCACACAGCTCTCCCTGTGTAACACACGGTTCAGATCACACAGCTCTCCCTGTGTAACACACGGTTCAGTTCACACAGCTCTCCCTGAGTAACACACTGTTCAGTAAACACAGCTCTCCCTGTGTAACACACTGTTCAGTACACACAGCTCTCTCTGTGTAACACACTGTTCAGTACACACAGCTCTCTCTGTGTAACACACTGTTCAGTACACACAGCTCCTCCTGTGTAACACACTGTTCAGTACACACAGCTCTAACTGTGTAACACACTGTTCAGTACACACAGCTCTAACTGTGTAACACACTGTTCAGTACACAAAGCACTCCCTGTGTAACGCACTGTTCAGTAAACACAGCTCTCCCTGTGTAACACACTGTTCAGTAAACACAGCTCTCCCTGTGTAACACACAGTTCAGTAAACACAGCTCTCCCTGTGTAACACACTGTTCAGTAAACACAGCTCTCCCTGTGTAACACACTGTTCAGTAAACACAGCTCTCCCTGTGAAACACACTGTTCAGTAAACAGCTCTCCCTGTGTAACACACTGTTCAGTTCACACAGCTCTCCCTGTGTAACACACTGTTCAGTACACACAGCTCTCCCTGTGTAACACACTGTTCAGTACACACAGCTCTCCCTGTGTAACACACTGTTCAGTACACACAGCTCTCCCTGTGTAACACACTGTTCAGTAAACACAGCTCTCCCTGTGTAACACACTGTTCAGTAAATACAGCTCTCCCTGTGTAACACACTGTTCAGTAAACACAGCTCCCTGTGTAACACACTGTTCAGTACACACAGCTCTCCCTGTGTAACACACTGTTCAGTAAACACAGCTCTCCCTGTGTAACACACTGTTCAGTAAACACAGCTCCCTGTGTAACACACAGTTCAGTAAATACAGCTCTCCCTGTGTAACACACTGTTCAGTAAACACAGCTCCCTGTGTAACACACTGTTCAGTAAATACAGCTCTCCCTGTGTAACACACTGTTCAGTAAACACAGCTCCCTGTGTAACACACTGTTCAGTACACACAGCTCTCCCTGTGTAACACACTGTTCAGTAAACACAGCTCTCCCTGTGTAACACACTGTTCAGTAAACACAGCTCTCCCTGTGTAACACACTGTTCAGTAAACACAGCTCTCCCTGTGTAACACACTGTTCAGTAAACACAGCTCTCCCTGTGTAACACACTGTTCAGTAAACACAGCTCTCCCTGTGTAACACACTGTTCAGTAAACACAGCTCTCCCTGTGTAACACACTGTTCAGTAAACACAGCTCTCCCTGTGTAACACACTGTTCAGTAAACACAGCTCTCCCTGTGTAACACACTGTTCAGTAAACACAGCTCTCCCTGTGTAACACACTGTTCAGTAAACACAGCTCTCCCTGTGCAACACACTGTTCAGTAAACACAGCTCTCCCTGTGTAACACACTGTTCAGTAAACACAGCTCTCCCTGTGCAACACACTGTTCAGTAAACACAGTTCTCTCTGTGTAACACACTGTTCAGTAAACACAGCTCATCCCTGTGTAACACACTGTTCAGTAAACACAGCTCTCCCTGTGTAACACACTGTTCAGTACACAGCTCTCCCTGTGCAACACACTGTTCAATACACACAGCTCTCCCTGTGCAACTGTGTAACACACTGTTCAGTACACACAGCTCTCCCTGTGCAACACACTGTTCAATACACACAGCTCTCCCTGTGCAACTGTGTAACACACTGTTCAGTACACACAGCTCTCCCTGTGCAACACACTGTTCAATACACACAGCTCTTCCTGTGCAACACACTGTTCAATACACACAGCTCTCCCTGTGCAACACAATGTTCAGTACACACAGCTCGTCCTGTGTAACACACTGTTCAATACACACAGCTCTTCCTGTGCAACACACTGTTCAATACACACAGCTCTCCCTGTGCAACACAATGTTCAGTACACACAGCTCGTCCTGTGTAAGACAATGTTCAGTACACACAGCTCCTCCTGTTCAACACAATGTTCAGTACACACAGCTCCTCCTGTGTAACACACTGTTCAGTACACACAGCTCTCCCTGTGTAACACACTGTTCAATACACAAAGCTCTCCCTGTGTAACACACTGTTCAATACACAAAGCTCCTCCTGTGTAACACACTGTTCAGTACACTCAGCTCTCCCTGTGTAACACAGTTCAGTACACACAGCTCCTCCTGTGTAACACACTGTTCAGTACACACAGCTCTCCCTGTGTAACATACTGTTCAGTACACACAGCTCCTACTGTGCAACACAATGTTCAGTACACACAGCTTCTACTGTGTAACACTGGTCAGTACACACAGCTCCTCCTGTGTAACACACTGTTCAGTAAACACAGCTCTCGCTGTGTAACACAGTGTTCAGTACACACAGTTCCCTGTGTAACGAACTGTTCAGTACACACAGCACTCCATGTGTAACACACTGTTCAGTACACACAGATCTCCCGGTGCAACACACTGTTCAATACACACAGCTCTCCCTGTGCAACTGTGTAACACACTGTTCAGTACACACAGCTCTCCCTGTGCAACACACTGTTCAATACACACAGCTCTCCGTGTGTAACATACTACTCAGTACACACAGCTCTCCCTGTGCAACACACTGTTCAATACACACAGCTCTCCCTGTGTAACACACTGTTCAATACACACAGCTCTCCCTGTGCAACACACTGTTCAACACACATAGCTCTCCCTGTGCAACACACTGTTCAGTACACACAGCTCTCCGTGTGTAACATACTACTCAGTACACACAGCTCTCCCTGTGCAACACACTGTTCAATACACACAGCTCTGCCTGTGTAACACACTGTTCAATACACACAGCTCTCCCTGTGCAACACACTGTTCAATACACACAGCTCTCCCTGTGTAACTGTGTAACACACTGTTCAATACAAACAGCTCCCCCTGTGCAACACACTGTTCAGTAAACACAGCTCTCCCTGTGTAACACACTGTTCAATACACAAAGCTCTCCCTGTGCAACTGTGTAACACACTGCTCAGTACACACAGCTCTCCCTGTGTAACACACTGTTCAATACACACAGCTCTCCCTGTGCAACACACTGTTCAATACACACAGCTCTCCCTGCGCAACACACTGTTCAATACACACAGCTCTCCCTGTGCAACACACTGTTCAATACACTCAGCTCTCCCTGTGTAACACACTGTTCAATACACACAGCTCTCCCTGTGTCACACACTGTTCAATACACACAGATCTCCTTGTGTGACACACTGTTCAATACACACAGCTCTCCCTGTGCAACACACTGTTCAATACACACAGCTCTGCCTGTGCAACTGTGTAAAACACTTTTCAGTACACACAGCTCTCCCTGTGCAACACACTGTTCAATACACAAAGCTCTCCCTGTGCAACACAATGTTCAGTACACACAGCTCCTCCCGTGTAACACACTGTTCAGTACACACAGCTTCTCCTGTGTAACACACTGTTCAGTACACACAGCTCTCCCTGTGTAACACACTGTTCAGTACACACAGCTCTCCCTGTGCAACACACTGTTCAAAACACAAAGCTCTCCCTGTGCAACACACTGTTCAGTACACACAGCTCCTCCTGTGTAACACACTGTTCAGTACACACAGCTCTCCCTGTGTAACACACTGTTCAGTACACACAGCTCTCCCTGTGTAACACACTGTTCAGTACACACAGCTTTCCCAGTGTAACACACTGTTCAGTACACACAGCTCTCCCAGTGTAACACACTGTTCAGTACACACAGCTCTCCCAGTGTAACACACTGTTCAGTACACACAGCTCTCCCTGTGTAACACAGTTCAGTACACACAGCTCTCCCTGTGTATCACACTGTTCAGTACACACAGCTCTCCCTGTGTAACACACTGTTCAGGACACACAGCTCTCCCTGTGTAACACACTGTTCAGGACACACAGCTCTCCCTGTGTAACACAGTTCAGTACACACAGCTCTCCCTGTGTAACACACTGTTCAGTACACACAGCTCTCCGTGTGCAAAACACTGTTCAATACACAAAGCTCTCCCTGTGCAACACAATGTTCAGTACACACAGCTCCTCCTGTGTAACACACTGTTCAGTACACACAGCTTCTCCTGTGTAACACACTGTTCAGTACACACAGCTCTCCCTGTGTAACACACTGTTCAGTACACACAGCTCTCCCTGTGTAACACACTGTTCAGTACACACAGCTCTCCCTGTGTAACACACTGTTCAGTACACACAGCTCTCCCTGTGTAACACACTGTTCAGTACACACAGCTCTCTGTGCAACACACTGTTCAGTACACACAGCTCTCCCTGTGTAACAGACTGTTCAGTACACACAGCTTCTCCCTGTGTAACACACTGTTCAGTACACACAGCTTCTCCTGTGTAACACACTGTTCAGTACACACAGCTTCTCCTGTGTAACACACTGTTCAGTACACACAGCTTCTCCTGTGTAACACACTGTTCAGTACACACAGCTCCTCTTGTGTAACACACTGTTCAGTACACACAGCTTCTCCTGTGTAACACACTGTTCAGTACACACAGCTTCTCCTGTGTAACACACTGTTCAGTACACACAGCTTCTCCCTGTGTAACACACTGTTCAGTACACACAGCTTCTCCCTGTGTAACACACTGTTCAGTACACACAGCTTCTCCCTGTGTAACACACTGTTCAGTACACACAGCTCTCCCAGTGTAACACACTGTTCAGTACACACAGCTCTCCCAGTGTAACACACTGTTCAGTACACACAGCTCTCCCTGTGTAACACACTGTTCAGTACACACAGCTCTCCCTGTGTAACACACTGTTCAGTACACACAGCTCTCCCTGTGTAACCCACTGTTCAGTACACACAGCTCTCCCTGTGTAACACACTGTTCAGTACACACAACTCTTCCAGTGTAACACACTGTTCAGTAAACACAACTCTCCCAGTGTAACACACTGTTCAGTAAACACAGCTCTCCCTTTGTAACACACTGTTCAGTACACACAGCTCTCCATGTGTAACACACTGTTCAGTACACACAGCTCTCCCTGTGTAACCCACTGTTCAGTACACACAGCACTCCCTGTGTAACACATTGTTCAGTACACACAGCTCTCCCTGTGTAACACACTGTTCAGTACACACAGCTCTCCCTGTGTAACACACTGTTCAGTAAACACAGCTCTCCCAGTGTAACACAATGTTCAGTACACACAGCTCCTCCTGTGTAACAGAATGTTCAGTGCACACAGCTCTCCCTGTGTAACACACTGTTCAGTACACACAGCTCCTACTGTGTAACACACTGTTCAATACACACAGCTCCTAATGTGTAATACACTGTTCAGTACACACAGCTCTCCCTGTGTAACCCACTGTTCAGTACACACAGCTCTCCGTGTGTAACACACTGCTCAGTACACACAGCTCTCCCTGTGCAACACAGTGTTCAATGCACACAGCTCTCCCTGTGCAACACACTGCTCAATACAAACAGCTCTCCCTGTGCAACACACTGTTCAGTACATACAGCTCTCATTGTGTAACACACTGCTCAGTAAACACAGCTCTCCATGTGTAACACACTGCTCAGTACAAACAGCTCTCCCTGTGCAACACACTGTTCAATACACACAGCTCTCCCTGTGTAACACACTGCTCAGTAAACACAGCTCTCCATGTGTAACACACTGCTCAGTACAAACAGCTCTCCCTGTGCAACACACTGTTCAATACACACAGCTCTCCCTGTGCAACACACTGTTCAATACACAAAGCTCTCCCTGTGCTACACACTGTTCAGTACACACAGCTCCACCTGTGTAACACACTGTTCAGTAAACACAGCTCTCCCTGTGTAACCCACTGTTCAGTACAAACATCTCTCTCTGTGTAACACACTGTTCAGTACACACAGCTCTCCCAGTGTAACACAATGTTGCGTCCACACAGCTCTTCCTGTGTAACAGAATGGTCAGTACACACAGCTCTCCCTGTGTAACACACTGTTCAGTACACACAGCTCCTACTGTGTAACACACTGTTCAATACACACAGCTCCTACTGTGTAACACACTGTTCAATACACACAGCTCTCCCTGTGCAACTGTGTAACACACTGTTCACTACACACAGCTCTCTGTGTGTAACACACTGCTCAGTACACAGAGCTCTCCCTGTGCAACTGTGTAATACACTGTTCAATACACACAGCTCTCCCTTTGCAACACACTGTTCAATACACAAAGCTCTCCCTGTGCAACACAATGTTGAGTACACACAGCTCCACCTGTGCAACACACTGTTCAGTACACACAGCTCTCCCTGTGTAACACACTGTTCAGTACACACAGCTCTCATTGTGTAACACACTGTTCAGTACACACAGCTCTCCCTGTGTAACACACTGTTCAGTACACACAGCTCTCCCTTTGCAACACAATGTTCAGTACACACAGCTCTCCCTGTGTAACACACTGTTCAGTACACACAGCTCCACCTGTGCAACACACTGTTCAGTACACACAGCTCTCCCTGTGTAACACACTGTTCAGTACACAAAGCTCTCCCTGTGCAACACAATGTTGAGTACACACAGCTCCACCTGTGTAACACACTGTTCAATACACACAGCTCTCCCTGTGTAACACACGGCTCAGGAAACACAGCTCTCTCTGTGTAACACACTGTTCAGTAAACACAGCTCTCCCTGTGTAACACACCGTTCAGTAAACACAGCTCTCCCTGTGTAACACACTGTTCAGTAAACACAGCTCTCTCTGTGTAACACACTATTCAGTACACACAGCTCTCCCTGTGAAACACACTGTTCAGTAAACACAGCTCTCCCTGTGTAACACACTGTTCAGTATACACAGCTCTCCCTGTGTAACACACTGTTCAGTATCCACAGCTCTCCCTGTGTAACACACTGCTCAGTACACACAGCTCTCCCTGTGCAACACAGTGTTCAATGCACACAGCTCTCCCTGTGCAACACACTGCTCAATACAAACAGCTCTCCCTGTGCAACACACTGTTCAGTACATACAGCTCTCATTGTGTAACACACTGCTCAGTAAACACAGCTCTCCGTGTGTAACACACTGTTCAATACACAAAGCTCTCCCTGTGCTACACAATGTTCAGTACACACAGCTCCACCTGTGTAACACACTGCTCAGTAAACACAGCTCTCCCTGTGTAACCCACTGTTCAGTACAAACATCTCTCTCTGTGTAACACACTGTTCAGTACACACAGCTCTCCCTGTGTAACACACTGTTCAGTACACACAGCTCTCCCAGTGTAACACAATGTTCCGTCCACACAGCTCTTCCTGTGTAACAGAATGGTCAGTACACACAGCTCTCCCTGTGTAACACACTGTTCAGTACACACAGCTCCTACTGTGTAACACACTGTTCAATACACACAGCTCCTACTGTGTAACACACTGTTCAATACACACAGCTCTCCCTGTGCAACTGTGTAACACACTGTTCAGTACACACAGCTCTCCGTGTGTAACACACTGCTCAGTACACAGAGCTCTCCCTGTGCAACTGTGTAATACACTGTTCAATACACACAGCTCTCCCTGTGCAACACACTGTTCAATACACAAAGCTCTCCCTGTGCAACACAATGTTGAGTACACACAGCTCCACCTGTGCAACACACTGTTCAGTACACACAGCTCTCCCTGTGTAACACACTGTTCAGTACACACAGCTCTCATTGTGTAACACACTGTTCAGTACACACAGCTCTCCCTGTGTAACACACTGTTCAGTACACACAGCTCTCCCTTTGCAACACAATGTTCAGTACACACAGCTCCACCTGTGCAACACACTGTTCAGTACACACAGCTCTCCCTGTGTAACACACTGTTCAGTACACACAGCTCTCATTGTGTAACACACTGTTCAGTACACAAAGCTCTCCCTGTGCAACACAATGTTGAGTACACACTGCTCCACCTGTGCAACACACTGTTCAGTACACACAGCTCCCTGTGTAACACACTGTTCAGTACACACAGCTCCACCTGTGTAACACACTGTTCAGTACACACAGCTCCACCTGTGCAACACACTGTTCAGTACACACAGCTCCCTGTGTAACACACTGTTCAGTACACACAGCTCCACCTGTGTAACACACTGTTCAGTACACACAGCTCCCTGTGTAACACACTGTTCAGTACACACAGCTCCACCTGTGCAACACAATGTTCAGTACACACAGCTCCACCTGTGCAACACACTGTTCAGTACACACAGCTCCCTGTGTAACACACTGTTCAGTACACACAGCTCCACCTGTGTAACACACTGTTCAGTAAACACAGCTCTCCCTCAGTAACACACTGTTCAGTACACACAGCTCTCCCTGTGTCACACACTGTTCAGTACACACAGCTCTCCCTGTGTAACACACTGTTCAGTCCACACAGCTCTCCCTGTGTAACACACTGTTCAGTACACACAGCTTCTCCCTGTGTAACACACTGTTCAATACACACAGCTCTCCCTGTGTAACACACGGCTCAGGAAACACAGCTCTCTCTGTGTAACACACTGTTCAGTAAACACAGCTCTCCCTGTGTAACACACTGTTCAGTACACACAGCTCTCCCTGTGTAACACACTGTTCAGTACACACAGCTCTCTGTGCAACACACTGTTCAGTACACACAGCTCTCCCTGTGTAACAGACTGTTCAGTACACACAGCTTCTCCCTGTGTAACACACTGTTCAGTACACACAGCTTCTCCTGTGTAACACACTGTTCAGTACACACAGCTTCTCCTGTGTAACACACTGTTCAGTACACACAGCTCCTCTTGTGTAACACACTGTTCAGTACACACAGCTTCTCCTGTGTAACACACTGTTCAGTACACACAGCTTCTCCCTGTGTAACACACTGTTCAGTACACACAGCTTCTCCCTGTGTAACACACTGTTCAGTACACACAGCTTCTCCCTGTGTAACACACTGTTCAGTACACACAGCTCTCCCAGTGTAACACACTGTTCAGTACACACAGCTCTCCCAGTGTAACACACTGTTCAGTACACACAGCTCTCCCTGTGTAACACACTGTTCAGTACACACAGCTCTCCCTGTGTAACACACTGTTCAGTACACACAGCTCTCCCTGTGTAACCCACTGTTCAGTACACACAGCTCTCCCTGTGTAACACACTGTTCAGTACACACAACTCTTCCAGTGTAACACACTGTTCAGTAAACACAACTCTCCCAGTGTAACACACTGTTCAGTAAACACAGCTCTCCCTTTGTAACACACTGTTCAGTACACACAGCTCTCCATGTGTAACACACTGTTCAGTACACACAGCTCTCCCTGTGTAACCCACTGTTCAGTACACACAGCTCTCCCTGTGTAACACATTGTTCAGTACACACAGCTCTCCCTGTGTAACACACTGTTCAGTACACACAGCTCTCCCTGTGTAACACACTGTTCAGTAAACACAGCTCTCCCAGTGTAACACAATGTTCAGTACACACAGCTCCTCCTGTGTAACAGAAAGTTCAGTGCACACAGCTCTCCCTGTGTAACACACTGTTCAGTACACACAGCTCCTACTGTGTAACACACTGTTCAATACACACAGCTCCTAATGTGTAATACACTGTTCAGTACACACAGCTCTCCCTGTGTAACCCACTGTTCAGTACACACAGCTCTCCGTGTGTAACACACTGCTCAGTACACACAGCTCTCCCTGTGCAACACAGTGTTCAATGCACACAGCTCTCCCTGTGCAACACACTGCTCAATACAAACAGCTCTCCCTGTGCAACACACTGTTCAGTACATACAGCTCTCATTGTGTAACACACTGCTCAGTAAACACAGCTCTCCATGTGTAACACACTGCTCAGTACAAACAGCTCTCCCTGTGCAACACACTGTTCAATACACACAGCTCTCCCTGTGTAACACACTGCTCAGTAAACACAGCTCTCCATGTGTAACACACTGCTCAGTACAAACAGCTCTCCCTGTGCAACACACTGTTCAATACACACAGCTCTCCCTGTGCAACACACTGTTCAATACACAAAGCTCTCCCTGTGCTACACACTGTTCAGTACACACAGCTCCACCTGTGTAACACACTGTTCAGTAAACACAGCTCTCCCTGTGTAACCCACTGTTCAGTACAAACATCTCTCTCTGTGTAACACACTGTTCAGTACACACAGCTCTCCCAGTGTAACACAATGTTGAGTCCACACAGCTCTTCCTGTGTAACAGAATGGTCAGTACACACAGCTCTCCCTGTGTAACACACTGTTCAGTACACACAGCTCCTACTGTGTAACACACTGTTCAATACACACAGCTCCTACTGTGTAACACACTGTTCAATACACACAGCTCTCCCTGTGCAACTGTGTAACACACTGTTCACTACACACAGCTCTCTGTGTGTAACACACTGCTCAGTACACAGAGCTCTCCCTGTGCAACTGTGTAATACACTGTTCAATACACACAGCTCTCCCTTTGCAACACACTGTTCAATACACAAAGCTCTCCCTGTGCAACACAATGTTGAGTACACACAGCTCCACCTGTGCAACACACTGTTCAGTACACACAGCTCTCCCTGTGTAACACACTGTTCAGTACACACAGCTCTCATTGTGTAACACACTGTTCAGTACACACAGCTCTCCCTGTGTAACACACTGTTCAGTACACACAGCTCTCCCTTTGCAACACAATGTTCAGTACACACAGCTCTCCCTGTGTAACACACTGTTCAGTACACACAGCTCCACCTGTGCAACACACTGTTCAGTACACACAGCTCTCCCTGTGTAACACACTGTTCAGTACACAAAGCTCTCCCTGTGCAACACAATGTTGAGTACACACAGCTCCACCTGTGTAACACACTGTTCAATACACACAGCTCTCCCTGTGTAACACACGGCTCAGGAAACACAGCTCTCTCTGTGTAACACACTGTTCAGTAAACACAGCTCTCCCTGTGTAACACACCGTTCAGTAAACACAGCTCTCCCTGTGTAACACACTGTTCAGTAAACACAGCTCTCTCTGTGTAACACACTATTCAGTACACACAGCTCTCCCTGTGAAACACACTGTTCAGTAAACACAGCTCTCCCTGTGTAACACACTGTTCAGTATACACAGCTCTCCCTGTGTAACACACTGTTCAGTATACACAGCTCTCCCTGTGTAACACACTGCTCAGTACACACAGCTCTCCCTGTGCAACACAGTGTTCAATGCACACAGCTCTCCCTGTGCAACACACTGCTCAATACAAACAGCTCTCCCTGTGCAACACACTGTTCAGTACATACAGCTCTCATTGTGTAACACACTGCTCAGTAAACACAGCTCTCCGTGTGTAACACACTGTTCAATACACAAAGCTCTCCCTGTGCTACACAATGTTCAGTACACACAGCTCCACCTGTGTAACACACTGCTCAGTAAACACAGCTCTCCCTGTGTAACCCACTGTTCAGTACAAACATCTCTCTCTGTGTAACACACTGTTCAGTACACACAGCTCTCCCTGTGTAACACACTGTTCAGTACACACAGCTCTCCCAGTGTAACACAATGTTCCGTCCACACAGCTCTTCCTGTGTAACAGAATGGTCAGTACACAAAACTCTCCCTGTGTAACACACTGTTCAGTACACACAGCTCCTACTGTGTAACACACTGTTCAATACACACAGCTCCTACTGTGTAACACACTGTTCAATACACACAGCTCTCCCTGTGCAACTGTGTAACACACTGTTCAGTACACACAGCTGTCCCTGTGCAACACACTGTTCAATACACAAAGCTCTCCCTGTGCTACACAATGTTCAGTACACACAGCTCCACCTGTGTAACACACTGCTCAGTAAACACAGCTCTCCCTGTGTAACCCACTGTTCAGTACAAACATCTCTCTCTGTGTAACACACTGTTCAGTACACACAGCTCTCCCTGTGTAACACACTGTTCAGTACACACAGCTCTCCCAGTGTAACACAATGTTCCGTCCACACAGCTCTTCCTGTGTAACAGAATGGTCAGTACACACAGCTCTCCCTGTGTAACACACTGTTCAGTACACACAGCTCCTACTGTGTAACACACTGTTCAATACACACAGCTCCTACTGTGTAACACACTGTTCAATACACACAGCTCTCCCTGTGCAACTGTGTAACACACTGTTCAGTACACACAGCTCTCCGTGTGTAACACACTGCTCAGTACACAGAGCTCTCCCTGTGCAACTGTGTAATACACTGTTCAATACACACAGCTCTCCCTGTGCAACACACTGTTCAATACACAAAGCTCTCCCTGTGCAACACAATGTTGAGTACACACAGCTCCACCTGTGCAACACACTGTTCAGTACACACAGCTCTCCCTGTGTAACACACTGTTCAGTACACACAGCTCTCATTGTGTAACACACTGTTCAGTACACACAGCTCTCCCTGTGTAACACACTGTTCAGTACACACAGCTCTCCCTTTGCAACACAATGTTCAGTACACACAGCTCCACCTGTGCAACACACTGTTCAGTACACACAGCTCTCCCTGTGTAACACACTGTTCAGTACACACAGCTCTCATTGTGTAACACACTGTTCAGTACACAAAGCTCTCCCTGTGCAACACAATGTTGAGTACACACAGCTCCACCTGTGCAACACAATGTTCAGTACACACAGCTCCACCTGTGCAACACACTGTTCAGTACACACAGCTCCCTGTGTAACACACTGTTCAGTACACAGCTCCACCTGTGTAACACACTGTTCAGTAAACACAGCTCTCCCTCAGTAACACACTGTTCAGTACACACAGCTCTCCCTGTGTCACACACTGTTCAGTACACACAGCTCTCCCTGTGTAACACACTGTTCAGTCCACACAGCTCTCCCTGTGTAACACACTGTTCAATACACACAGCTCTCCCTGTGTAACACACGGCTCAGGAAACACAGCTCTCTCTGTGTAACACACTGTTCAGTAAACACAGCTCTCCCTGTGTAACACACTATTCAGTACACACAGCTCTCCCTGTGCAACATCTTTGGGCCTCCTTATCTCGAGAGACAATGGATATGCGCCTGGAGGTGGTCAGTGTTTTGTGAAGCAGCGCCTGGAGTGGCTATAAAGGCCAATTCTGGAGTGACAGGCTCTTCCACAGGTGCTGCAGAGAAATTTGTTTGTCGGGGCTGTTGCACAGTTGGCTCTCCCCTTGCGCCTCTGTCTTTTTTCCTGCCAACTACTAAGTCTCTTCGACTCGCCACAATTTAGCCCTGTCTTTATGGCTGCCCGCCAGCTCTGGCGAATGCTGGCAACTGACTCCCACGACTTGTGATCAATGTCACACGATTTCATGTCGCGTTTGCAGACGTCTTTATAACGGAGACATGGACGGCCGGTGGGTCTGATACCAGTGGCGAGCTCGCTGTACAATGTGTCTTTGGGGATCCTGCCTGTACTGTAGAGTAAACACAGCTTTCCCTGTGTAACACACTGTACCGTAATCACAGCTCTCCCTGTGTCACACAATGTTCAGTACACACAGCTCCCTGTGTGACACACTGTTCAGTACACACAGCTTTCCCTGTGTGACACACTGTTCAGTACACACAGCTCTCTCTGTGTAACACACTGTTCAGTACACACAGCTCTCTCTGTGTAACAAACTGTTCAGTACACACAGCTCCCTGTGTGACACACTGTTCAGTACACACAGCTCCCTGTGAGACACACTGTTCAGTACACACAGCTCCCTGTGTGACACACTGTTCAGTACACACAGCTCTCCCTGTGTGACACACTGTTCAGTACACACAGCTCTCTCTGTGTAACACACTGTTCAGTACACACAGCTCTCTCTGTGTAACAAACTGTTCAGTACACACAGCTCCCTGTGTGACACACTGTTCAGTACACACAGCTCCCTGTGAGACACACTGTTCAGTACACACAGCTCCCTGTGTGACACACTGTTCAGTACACACAGCTCTCCCTGTGTGACACACGGTTCAGTTCACACAGCTCTCCCTGTGTGACACACTGTTCAGTACACACAGCTCTCCCTGTGTGACACACTGTTCAGTACACACAGCTCTCCCTGTGTGACACACTGTTCAGTACACACAGCTCTCCCTGTGTTACACACTGCTCAGTAAACACAGCTCCGTCTGTGTAAAGTACTGTTCAGTGCACACACCTCCCCCTGTGTAACACACGGCTCAGTAAACACAGCTCTCTCTGTGTAACACACTGTTCAGTAAACACAGCTCCCTGTGTGAAACACTGTTCAGTACACACAGCTCTCCCTCTGTGACACACGGTTCAGTTCACACAGCTCTCCCTGTGTGACACACGGGTCAGTTCACACAGCTCTCCCTGTGTGACACACGGTTCAGTTCACACAGATCTCCCTGTGTGACACACGGTTCAGTTCACACAGCTCTCCCTGTGTGACACACGGTTCAGTTCACACAGCTCTCCCTGTGTGACACACGGTTCAGTTCACACAGCTCTCCCTGTGTGACACACGGTTCAGTTCACACAGCTCTCCCTGTGTGACACACGGTTCAGTTCACACAGCTCTCCCTGTGTGACACACTGTTCAGTACACACAGCTCTCCCTGTGTGACACACTGTTCAGTACACACAGCTCTCCCTGTGTGACACACTGTTCAGTACACACAGCTCTCCCTGTGTGACACACTGTTCAGTACACACAGCTCTCCCTGTGTGACACACTGTTCAGTACACACAGCTCTCCCTGTGTGACACACTGTTCAGTACACACAGCTCTCCCTGTGTGACACACTGTTCAGTACACACAGCTCTCCCTGTGTGACACACTGTTCAGTACACACAGCTCTCCCTGTGTGACACACTGTTCAGTACACACAGCTCTCCCTGTGTGACACACTGTTCAGTACACACAGCTCTCCCTGTGTGACACACTGTTCAGTACACACAGCTCTCCCTGTGTGACACACTGCTCAGTAAACACAGCTCCGTCTGTGTAAAGTACTGTTCAGTGCACACACCTCCCCCTGTGTAACACACGGCTCAGTAAACACAGCTCTCTCTGTGTAACACACTGTTCAGTAAACACAGCTCCCTGTGTGAAACACTGTTCAGTACACACAGCTCTCCCTGTGTGACACACGGGTCAGTTCACACAGCTCTCCCTGTGTGACACACGGTTCAGTTCACACAGCTCTCCCTGTGTGACACACGGTTCAGTTCACACAGCTCTCCCTGTGTGACACACGGTTCAGTTCACACAGCTCTCCCTGTGTGACACACGGTTCAGTTCACACAGCTCTCCCTGTGTGACACACGGTTCAGTTCACACAGCTCTCCCTGTGTGACACACGGTTCAGTTCACACAGCTCTCCCTGTGTGACACACGGTTCAGTTCACACAGCTCTCCCTGTGTGACACACGGTTCAGTTCACACAGCTCTCCCTGTGTGACACACGGTTCAGTTCACACAGCTCTCCCTGTGTGACACACGGTTCAGTTCACACAGCTCTCCCTGTGTAACACACTGTTCAGTAAACACAGCTCTCCCTGTGTATGACACTGTTCAGTAAACACAGCTCTCCCTGTGTAACACACTGTTCAGTACACACAGCTCTCTGTGTAACACACTGTTCAGTACACAAAGCACTCCCTGTGTAACACACTGTTCAGTACACACAGCTCTCTGTCCAACACAATGTTCAGTACACACAGCTCCTCCTGTGTAACACACTGTTCAGTACACACAGCTCTCCCTGTGTAACACACTGTTCAGTAAACACAGCTCTCCCTGTGTAACACACTGTTCAGTACACACAGCTCTCCCTGTGTAACACACTGTTCAGTACACACAGCTCTCTCTGTGTAACACACTGTTCAATACACACAGCTCTCTCTGTGTAACACACTGTTCAGTACACACAGCTCTCTCTGCGTAACACACTGTTCAGTACACACAGCTCCTCCTGTGTATCACACTGTTCAGTACACACAGCTCTCCCTGTATAACACACTGTTCAGTACACACAGCTCTCCCTGTGTAACACACTATTCAGTACACACAGCTCTCCCTGTGTAACACACTATTCAGTACACACAGCTCTCCCTGTGTAACACACTATTCAGTACACACAGCTCTCTGTGTAACACACTGTTCAGTACACACAGCTCTCCCTGTGTAACACACTGTTCAGTACACACAGCTCTCCCTGTGAAACACAGTGTTCAGTAAACACAGCTGTCCCTGTGTAACACACTGTTCAGTAAACACAGCTCTCCCTGTGTAACACACTGTACAGTACACACAGCTCCCTGTGTGAAACACTGTTCAGAAAACACAGCTCTCCCTGTGTAACACACTGTTCAGTAAACACAGCTCTCCCTGTGTGACACACTGTTCAGTACACTCAGCTCTCCCTGTGCGACACACTGTTCAGTACACACAGCTCTCCCTGTGTAACACACTGTACAGTACACACAGCTCCCTGTGTGAAACACTGTTCAGAAAACACAGCTCTCCCTGTGTAACACACTGTTCAGTAAACACAGCTCTCCCTGTGTGACACACTGTTCAGTACACTCAGCTCTCCCTGTGCGACACACTGTTCAGTACACACAGCTCTCCCTGTGTAACACACTGTTCAGTAAACACAGCTCTCCCTGTGTGACACACTGTTCAGTACACTCAGCTCTCCCTGTGCGACACACTGTTCAGTACACACAGCTCTCCCTGTGTAACACACTGTTCAGTACACACAGCTCTCCCTGTGTAACACACTGTTCAGTACACACAGCTCTCCCTGTGTAACACACTGTTCAGTACACACAGCTCTCCCTGTGAAACACAGTGTTCAGTAAACACAGCTGTCCCTGTGTAACACACTGTTCAGTAAACACAGCTCTCCCTGTGTAACACACTGTACAGTACACACAGCTCCCTGTGTGAAACACTGTTCAGAAAACACAGCTCTCCCTGTGTAACACACTGTTCAGTAAACACAGCTCTCCCTGTGTGACACACTGTTCTTCAAACACCGCTCGACCTGTGTAACACACCGTTCTTCAAACACAGCTCTCCCTGTGTAACACACTGTTCTTCAAACACAGCTCTCCCTGTGTAACACACTGTTCAGTAAACACAGCTCTCCCTGTGTAACACACTGTTCAGTAAACACAGCTCTCCCTGTGTAACACACTGTTCAGTAAACACAGCTCTCCCTGTGCAACACACTGTTCAGTACACACAGCTCTCCCTGTGTAACACACTGTTCAGTAAACACAGCTCTCCCTGTGTAACACACTGTTCAGTAAACACAGCTCTCCCAGTGTAACACACTGTTCAGTACACACAGCTCTCCCTGTGTAACACACTGTTCAGTAAACACAGCTCTCCCTGTGCAACACACTGTTCAGTACACACAGCTCTCCCTGTGTAACACACTGTTCAGTAAACACAGCTCTCCCTGTGTAACACACTGTTCAGTAAACACAGCTCTCCCAGTGTAACACACTGTTCAGTACACACAGCTCTCCCTGTGTAACACACTGTTCAGTAAACACAGCTCTCTCTGTGTAACACACTGTTCAGTACACACAGCTCTCCCTGTGTAACACACTGTTCAGTACACACAGCTCCTACTGTGTAACACACTGTTCAATACACACAGCTCCTACTGTTTAACACTCTGCTCAGTACACACAGCTCTCCCTGTGCAACTGTGTAATACACTGTTCAATACACAAAGCTCTCCCTGTGCATCACAATGTTGAGTACACACAGCTCCACCTGTGTAACACACTGCTCAGTACACACAGCTCTCCCTGTGTAACACACTGCTCAGTAAACACAGCTCCGTCTGTGTAAAGTACTGTTCAGTACACACAGATCTCCCTGTGTAACACACTGTTCAGTGCACACAGCTCCCTGTTTAACACACTGTTCAGTGCACACAGCTCCCTGTTTAACACACTGTTCAGTACACACAGCTCTCCCTGTGTAACACACTGTTCTTCAAACACAGCTCTCCCTGTGTAACACACTGTACAGTAATCACAGCTCACCTTGTGTAACACACTGTTCAGTACACACAGCTCTCCCTGTGCAACACAATGTTCAGTACACACAGCTCTCACTGTGTAACACATGTTCAGTATACACAGCTCTCCCTGTGTAACACACTGTTCAGTACACACAGCTCTCCCTGTGCAACAGTGTTCAGTACACACAGCTCTCCCTGTGCAACACACTGTTCAGTACACACAGCTCTCCCTGTGCAACATACTGTCGAGTAATCACAGCTCTCCCTGTGTCACACAATGTTCAGTCCACACAGCTCTCTCTGTGTGACACACTGTTCAGTCCACACAGCTCTCCCTGTGCAACATACTGTCGAGTAATCACAGCTCTCCCTGTGTCACACAATGTTCAGTCCACACAGCTCTCTCTGTGTGACACACTGTTCAGTACACACAGCTCTCCCTGTGTGACACACTGTTCAGTACACACAGCTCTCCCTGTGTGACACACTGTTCAGTACACACAGCTCTCCCTGTGTGACACACTGTTCAGTACACACAGCTCTCCCTGTGTGACACACTGTTCAGTACACACAGCTCTCCCTGTGTGACACACTGTTCAGTACACACAGCTCTCCCTGTGTGACACACTGTTCAGTACACACAGCTCTCCCTGTGTGACACACTGTTCAGTACACACAGCTCTCCCTGTGTGACACACTGTTCAGTACACACAGCTCTCCCTGTGTGACACACTGTTCAGTACACACAGCTCTCCCTGTGTGACACACTGTTCAGTACACACAGCTCTCCCTGTGTGACACACTGTTCAGTACACACAGCTCTCCCTGTGTGACACACTGTTCAGTACACACAGCTCTCCCTGTGTGACACACTGTTCAGTACACACAGCTCTCCCTGTGTGACACACTGTTCGGTACACACAGCTCTCCCTGTGTGACACACTGTTCGGTACACACAGCTCTCCCTGTGTGACACACTGTTCGGTACACACAGCTCTCCCTGTGTGACACACTGTTCGGTACACACAGCTCTCCCTGTGTGACACACTGTTCGGTACACACAGCTCTCCCTGTGTGACACACTGTTCGGGACACACAGCTCTCCCTGTGTGACACACTGTTCGGGACACACAGCTCTCCCTGTGTGACACACTGTTCGGGACACACAGCTCTCCCTGTGTGACACACTGTTCGGGACACACAGCTCTCCCTGTGTGACACACTGTTCGGGACACACAGCTCTCCCTGTGTGACACACTGTTCAGTAAACACAGCTCTCCCTGTGTGACACACTGTTCAGTACACACAGCTCTCCCTGTGTTACACACTGCTCAGTAAACACAGCTCCGTCTGTGTAAAGTACTGTTCAGTGCACACAGCTCCTCCTGTGTAACACACTGTTCAGTACACACAGCTCTCCCTGTGTGACACACTGTTCAGTACACACAGCTCTCCCTGTGTAACACACTGTTCAGTACACACAGCTCTCCCTGTGTAACACACTGTTCAGTACACACAGCTCTCCCTGTGTAACACACTGTTCAGTACACACAGCTCTCTCTGTGTAACACACTGTTCAGTACACAAAGCACTCCCTGTGTAACACACTGTTCAGTACACACAGCTCTCTCTGTCCAACACAATGTTCAGTACACACAGCTCTCCCTGTGTAACACACTGTTCAGTAAACACAGCTCACCCTGTGTAACACACTGTTCAGTAAACACAGCTCTCAATGTGTAACACACTGTTCAGTACACACAGCTCCTCCTGTGTAACACACTGTTCAGTACACACAGCTCTCAATGTGTAACACACTGTTCAGTACACACAGCTCCTCCTGTGTAACACACTGTTCAGTACACACAGCTCTCCATGTGTAACACACTGTTCAGTACACACAGCTCTCCCTGTGTAACACACTGTTCAGTACACACAGCTCTCTCTGTGTAACACACTGTTCAATACACACAGCTCTCCCTGTGTAACACACTGTTCAGTACACACAGCTCTCCCTGTGTAACACACTGTTCAGTACACACAGCTCTCCCTGTGTAACACACTGTTCAGTACACACAGCTCCTCCTGTGTAACACACTGTTCAGTACACACAGCTCTCCCTGTGTGACACACTTTTCAGTACACACTGCTCTCCCTGTGTAACACACTGTTCAGTACACACAGCTCCTCCTGTGTAACACACTGTTCAGTACACACAGCTCCTCCTGTGTAACACACTGTTCAGTACACACAGCTCTCCCTGTGTGACACACTTTTCAGTACACACAGCTCTCTCTGTGTAACACACTATTCAGTACACACAGCTCTCCCTGTGTAACACACTGTTCAGTAAACACAGCTCTCTGTGTAACACACTGTTCAGTACACACAGCTCTCCCTGTGTAACACACTGTTCAGTGCACACAGCTCTCCCTGTGAAACACACTGTTCAGTACACACAGCTCTCCCTGTGTAACACACTGTTCAGTAAACACAGCTCTCCCTGTGTGACACACGGTTCAGTTCACACAGCTCTCCCTGTGTGACACACGATTCAGTTCACACAGCTCTCCCTGTGTGACACACGGTTCAGTTCACACAGCTCTCCCTGTGTGACACACGGTTCAGTTCACACAGCTCTCCCTGTGTAACACACGGTTCAGTTCACATAGCTCTCCCTGTGTAACACACGGTTCAGTTCACACAGCTCTCCCTGTGTAACACAGTGTTCAGTAAACACAGCTCTCCCTGTGTAACACACTGTTCAGTAAACAGAGCTCTCCCTGTGTAACACACTGTTCAGTAAACACAGCTCTCCCTGTGTAACACACTGTTCAGTACACACAGCTCTCTGTGTAACACACTGTTCAGTACACACAGCTCTCTGTGTAACACACTGTTCAGTACACACAGCTCTCCCTGTGTAACACACTGTTCAGTACACACAGCTCCTCCTGTGTAACACACTGTTCAGTACACACAGCTCCTCCTGTGTAACACACTGTTCAGTACACACAGCTCCTCCTGTGTAACACACTGTTCAGTACACACAGCTCCTCCTGTGTAACACACTGTTCAGTACACACAGCTCTCCCTGTGTAACACACTGTTCAGTACACACAGCTCTCCCTGTGTAACACACTGTTCGGTACATACAGCTCTCATTGTGTAACACACTGTTCGGTACACACAGCTCTCTCTGTGTAACACACTATTCAGTACACACAGCTCTCCCTGTGTAACACCCTGTTCAGTATACAGAGCTCTCCCTGTGTAACACACTGTTCAGTAAACACAGCTCTCCCTGTGTAACACTCTGGTCAGTACACACAGCTCTCTGTGTAACACACTGTTCAGTACACACAGCTCTCTCTCTGTAACACACTGTTCAGTACACACAGCTCCTCCTGTGTAACACACTGTTCAGTACACACAGCTCTCCCTGTGTAACACACTGTTCTGTAAACACAGCTCTCCCTGTGTAACACACTGTTCGGTACATACAGCTTTCATTGTGTAACACACTGTTCGGTACACACAGCTCTCCCTGTGCAACACACTGTTCAGTACACACAGCTCTCCCTGTGCAACACACTGTTCAGTACACACAGCTCTCCCTGTGTAACACACTGTTCAGTACACACAGCTCTCCCTGTGTAACACACTGTTCAGTACACACAGCTCTCCCTGTGTAACACACTGTTCTTCAAACACCGCTCGACCTGTGTAACACACTGTTCTTCAAACACAGCTCTCCCTGTGTAACACACTGTTCAGTAAACACAGCTCTCCCTGTGTAACACACTGTTCAGTAAACACAGCTCTCCCTGTGTAACACACTGTTCAGTAAACACAGCTCTCCCTGTGTAACACACTGTTCAGTAAACACAGCTCTCCCTGTGTAACACACTGTTCAGTAAACACAGCTCTCCCTGTGTAACACACTGTTCAGTAAACACAGCTCTCCCTGTGTAACACACTGTTCAGTACACACAGCTCTCCCTGTGTAACACACTATTCAGTAAACACAGCTCTCCCTGTGTAACACACTGTTCAGTACACACAGTTCCCTGTGTAACACACTGTTCAGTACACACAGCTCTCCCTCTGTAACACACTGTTCAGTACACACAGCTCTCCCTGTGTAACACACTGTTCAGTACACACAGCTCTCCCTGTGTAACACACTGTTCAGTACACACAGCTCTCCCTGTGTAACACACTGTTCAGTGCACACAGCTCGACCTGTGTAACACACTGTTCAGTAAACACAGCTCTCCCTGTGTGACACACTGTTCAGTACACACAGCTCTCCCTGTGTGACACACTGCTCAGTAAACACAGCTCCGTCTGTGTAAAGTACTGTTCAGTGCACACAGCTCCTCCTGTGTAACACACTGTTCAGTACACACAGCTCTCCCTGTGTGACACACTGTTCAGTACACACAGCTCTCCCTGTGTAACACACTGTTCAGTACACACAGCTCTCCCTGTGTAACACACTGTTCAGTACACACAGCTCTCCCTGTGTAACACACTGTTCAGTACACACAGCTCTCTCTGTGTAACACACTGTTCAGTACACAAAGCACTCCCTGTGTAACACACTGTTCAGTACACACAGCTCTCTCTGTCCAACACAATGTTCAGTACACACAGCTCTCCCTGTGTAACACACTGTTCAGTAAACACAGCTCACCCTGTGTAACACACTGTTCAGTAAACACAGCTCTCAATGTGTAACACACTGTTCAGTACACACAGCTCCTCCTGTGTAACACACTGTTCAGTACACACAGCTCTCAATGTGTAACACACTGTTCAGTACACACAGCTCTCCCTCTGTAACACACTGTTCAGTACACACAGCTCTCCCTGTGTAACACACTGTTCAGTACACACAGCTCTCCATGTGTAACACACTGTTCAGTACACACAGCTCTCCCTGTGTAACACACTGTTCAGTACACACAGCTCTCTCTGTGTAACACACTGTTCAGTACACACAGCTCTCTCTGTGTAACACACTGTTCAATACACACAGCTCTCCCTGTGTAACACACTGTTCAGTACACACAGCTCTCCCTGTGTAACACACTGTTCAGTACACACAGCTCTCCCTGTGTAACACACTGTTCAGTACACACAGCTCTCCCTGTGTAACACACTGTTCAGTACACACAGCTCCTCCTGTGTAACACACTGTTCAGTACACACAGCTCTCCCTGTGTGACACACTTTTCAGTACACACTGCTCTCCCTGTGTAACACACTGTTCAGTACACACAGCTCCTCCTGTGTAACACACTGTTCAGTACACACAGCTCCTCCTGTGTAACACACTGTTCAGTACACACAGCTCTCCCTGTGTGACACACTTTTCAGTACACACAGCTCTCTCTGTGTAACACACTATTCAGTACACACAGCTCTCCCTGTGTAACACACTGTTCAGTAAACACAGCTCTCCCTGTGTGACACACTTTTCAGTACACACAGCTCTCCCTGTGTAACACACTGTTCAGTAAACACAGCTCTCCCTGTGTGACACACTTTTCAGTACACACAGCTCTCTCTGTGTAACACACTATTCAGTACACACAGCTCCTCCTGTGTAACACACTGTTCAGTACACACAGCTCTCCCTGTGTGACACACTTTTCAGTACACACAGCTCTCTCTGTGTGACACACTGTTCAGTGCACACAGCTCTCCCTGTGAAACACACTGTTCAGTAAACACAGCTGTCCCTGTGTAACACACTGTTCAGTAAACACAGCTCTCCCTGTGTAACACACTGTTCAGTAAACACAGTTCCCTGTGTAACACACTGTTCAGTACACACAGCTCTCCCTGTGTAACACACTGTACAGTACACACAGCTCTCCCTGTGTAACACACTGTACAGTACACACAGCTCCCTGTGTAACACACTGTTCAGTAAACACAGCTCTCCCTGTGTGACACACGGTTCAGTTCACACAGCTCTCCCTGTGTGACACACGGTTCAGTTCACACAGCTCTCCCTGTGTGACACACGGTTCAGTTCACACAGCTCTCCCTGTGTGACACACGGTTCAGTTCACACAGCTCTCCCTGTGTAACACACGGTTCAGTTCACATAGCTCTCCCTGTGTAACACACGGTTCAGTTCACACAGCTCTCCCTGTGTAACACAGTGTACAGTAAACACAGCTCTCCCTGTGTAACACACTGTTCAGTACACACAGCTCTCCCTGTGTAACACACTGTTCAGTACACACAGCTCTCTGTATAACACACTGTTCAGTAAACAGAGCTCTCCCTGTGTAACACACTGTTCAGTAAACACAGCTCTCCCTGTGTAACACACTGTTCAGTACACACAGCTCTCTCAGTGTAACACACTGTTCAGTACACACAGCTCTCTCTGTGTAACACACTGTTCAGTACACACAGCTCTCTCTGTGTAACACACTGTTCAGTAAACACAGCTGTCCCTGTGTAACACACTGTTCAGTAAACACAGCTCTCCCTGTGTAACACACTGTTCAGTAAACACAGTTCCCTGTGTAACACACTGTTCAGTACACACAGCTCTCCCTGTGTAACACACTGTACAGTACACACAGCTCTCCCTGTGTAACACACTGTACAGTACACACAGCTCCCTGTGTAACACACTGTACAGTACACACAGCTCTCCCTGTGTGACACACGGTTCAGTTCACACAGCTCTCCCTGTGTGACACACGGTTCAGTTCACACAGCTCTCCCTGTGTGACACACGGTTCAGTTCACACAGCTCTCCCTGTGTGACACACGGTTCAGTTCACACAGCTCTCCCTGTGTAACACACGGTTCAGTTCACATAGCTCTCCCTGTGTAACACACGGTTCAGTTCACACAGCTCTCCCTGTGTAACACAGTGTTCAGTAAACACAGCTCTCCCTGTGTAACACACTGTTCAGTACACACAGCTCTCCCTGTGTAACACACTGTTCAGTACACACAGCTCTCTGTATAACACACTGTTCAGTAAACAGAGCTCTCCCTGTGTAACACACTGTTCAGTAAACACAGCTCTCCCTGTGTAACACACTGTTCAGTACACACAGCTCTCTGTGTAACACACTGTTCAGTACACACAGCTCTCTGTGTAACACACTGTTCAGTACACACAGCTCTCCCTGTGTAACACACTGTTCAGTACACACAGCTCCTCCTGTGTAACACACTGTTCAGTACACACAGCTCCTCCTGTGTAACACACTGTTCAGTACACACAGCTCTCCCTGTGTAACACACTGTTCAGTACACACAGCTCCTCCTGTGTAACACACTGTTCAGTACACACAGCTCTCCCTGTGTAACACACTGTTCAGTACACACAGCTCTCCCTGTGTAACACACTGTTCAGTACACACAGCTCTCCCTGTGTAACACACTGTTCGGTACATACAGCTCTCATTGTGTAACACACTGTTCGGTACACACAGCTCTCTCTGTGTAACACACTATTCAGTACACACAGCTCTCCCTGTGTAACACACTGTTCAGTACACACAGCTCTCTGTGTAACACACTGTTCAGTACACACAGCTCTCTCTCTGTAACACACTGTTCAGTACACACAGCTCTCCCTGTGTAACACACTGTTCAGTACACACAGCTCCTCCTGTGTAACACACTGTTCAGTACACACAGCTCTCCCTGTGTAACACACTGTTCTGTAAACACAGCTCTCCCTGTGTAACACACTGTTCGGTACATACAGCTTTCATTGTGTAACACACTGTTCGGTACACACAGCTCTCCCTGTGCAACACACTGTTCAGTACACACAGCTCTCCCTGTGCAACACACTGTTCAGTACACACAGCTCTCCCTGTGTAACACACTGTTCAGTACACACAGCTCTCCCTGTGTAACACACTGTTCAGTACACACAGCTCTCCCTGTGTAACACACTGTTCTTCAAACACCGCTCGACCTGTGTAACACACTGTTCTTCAAACACAGCTCTCCCTGTGTAACACACTGTTCAGTAAACACAGCTCTCCCTGTGTAACACACTGTTCAGTAAACACAGCTCTCCCTGTGTAACACACTGTTCAGTAAACACAGCTCTCCCTGTGTAACACACTGTTCAGTAAACACAGCTCTCCCTGTGTAACACACTGTTCAGTAAACACAGCTCTCCCTGTGTAACACACTGTTCAGTAAACACAGCTCTCCCTGTGTAACACACTGTTCAGTACACACAGCTCTCCCTGTGTAACACACTATTCAGTACACACAGCTCTCCCTCTGTAACACACTGTTCAGTACACACAGCTCTCCCTGTGTAACACACTGTTCAGTACACACAGCTCTCCCTGTGTAACACACTGTTCAGTACACACAGCTCTCCCTGTGTAACACACTATTCAGTGCACACAGCTCGACCTGTGTAACACATTGTTCTTCAAAGACAGCTCTCCCTGTTTAACACACTGTTCAGTAAACACAGATCTCCCTGTGTAACAAACTGTTCTTCAAACACAGCTCTCCCTGTGTAGCACACTGTTCTTCAAACACAGCTCTCCCTGTGTAACACACTGTTCAGTACACACAGCTCTCCCTGTGTAACACACTGTTCAGTACACACAGCTCTCCCTGTGTCACACACTGTTCTTCAAACACAGCTCTCCCTGTGTCACACACTGTTCTTCAAACACAGCTCTCCCTGTGTCACACACTGTTCTTCAAACACAGCTCTCCCTGTGTCACACACTGTTCTTCAAACACAGCTCTCCCTGTGTCACACACTGTTCTTCAAACACAGCTCTCCCTGTGTCACACACTGTTCTTCAAACACAGCTCTCCCTGTGTCACACACTGTTCTTCAAACACAGCTCTCCCTGTGTCACACACTGTTCTTCAAACACAGCTCTCCCTGTGTCACACACTGTTCTTCAAACACAGCTCTCCCTGTGTAACACACTGTTCTTCAAACACAGCTCTCCCTGTGTCACAAACTGTTCTTCAAACACAGCTCTCCCTGTGTAACACACTGTTCTTCAAACACAGCTCTCCCTGTGTCACAAACTGTTCTTCAAACACAGCTCTCCCTGTGTAACACACTGTTCTTCAAACACAGCTCTCCCTGTGTAACACACTGTTCTTCAAACACAGCTCTCCCTGTGTCACACACTGTTCTTCAAACACAGCTCTCCCTGTGTCACACACTGTTCTTCAAACACAGCTCTCCCTGTGTCACACACTGTTCTTCAAACACAGCTCTCCCTGTGTCACACACTGTTCTTCAAAGACAGCTCTCCCTGTGTCACACACTGTTCTTCAAACACAGCTCTCCCTGTGTCACACACGGTTCAGTACACACAGCTCTCCCTGTGCAACACACTGTTCAGTACACACAGCTCTCCCTGTGCAACACACTGTTCAGTACACACAGCTCTCCCTGTGCAACACACTGTTCAGTACACACAGCTCTCCCTGTGCAACACACTGTACAGTCAACACAGCTCTCCCTGTGTAACACACTGTTCAGTCAACACAGCTCTCCCTGTGTAACACACTGTTCAGTCAACACAGCTCTCCCTGTGTAACACACTGTTCAGTCAACACAGCTCTCCCTGTGTAACACACTGTTCAGTCAACACAGCTCTCCCTGTGTAACACACTGTTCAGTCAACACAGCTCTCCCTGTGTAACACACTGTTCAGTCAACACAGCTCTCCCTGTGTAACACACTGTTCAGTACACACAGCTCTCCCTGTGTAACACACTGTTCTTCAAACACAGCTCTCCCTGTTAAACAAACTGTTCAGTACACACAGCTCTCCCTGTGTAACACACTGTTCTTCAAACACAGCTCTCCCTGTGTCACACACTGTTCAGTACACACAGCTCTCCCTGTGTAACACACTGTTCAGTACACACAGCTCTCCCTGTGTAACACACTGTTCAGGACACACAGCTCTCCCTGTGTAACACACTGTTCAGGACACACAGCTCTCCCTGTGTAACACACTGTTCAGTGCACACAGCTCTCCCTGTGTAACACACTGTTCAGTGCACACAGCTCTCCCTGTGTAACACACTGTTCAGTGCACACAGCTCTCCCTGTGTAACACACTGTTCAGTGCACACAGCTCTCCCTGTGTAACACACTGTTCAGTGCACACAGCTCTCCCTGTGTAACACACTGTTCAGTGCACACAGCTCTCCCTGTGTAACACACTGTTCAGTGCACACAGCTCTCCCTGTGTAACACACTGTTCAGTACACACAGCTCTCCCTGTGTAACACACTGTTCAGTACACACAGCTCTCCCTGTGTAACACACTGTTCAGTACACACAGCTCTCCCTGTGTAACACACTGTTCAGTACACACAGCTCTCTCTGTGTAACACACTGTTCAGTACACACAGCTCTCTCTGTGTAACACACTGTTCAGTACACACAGCTGTCCCTGTGCAACACACTGTTCAGTACACACAGCTCTCCCTGTGTAACACACTGCTCAGTACACAAAGCACTCCCTGTGTAACACACTGTTCAGTAAACACAGCTCTCCCTGTGTAACACACTGTTCAGTACACAAAGCTCTCCCTGTGGAACACACTGTTCAGTAAACACAGCTCTCCCTATTTAACACACTGTTCAGTAAACACAGCTCTCCCTGTGTAACACACTGTTCAGTACACAAAGCTCTCCCTGTGGAACACACTGTTCTTCAAACACAGCTCTCTCTGTGTAACACACTGTTCAGTGCACACAGCTCTCCCTGGGTAACACACTGTTCAGTGCACACAGCTCTCCCTGTGTAACACACTGTTCAGTACACACAGCTCCTCCTTTGTAACACACTGTTCAGTACACACAGCTCTCCCTGTGTAACACACTGTTCAGTCAACACAGCTCGCCCTGTGTAACATACTGTTCAGTCAACACAGCCCTCCCTGTGTAACACACTGTTCAGTACACACAGCTCTCCCTGTGTAACACACTGTTCAGTACACACAGCTCTCCCTGTGTAACACACTGTTCAGTACACACAGCTCTCCCTGTGTCACACACTGTTCTTCAAACACAGCTCTCCCTGTGTAACACACTGTTCTTCAAACACAGCTCTCCCTGTGTAACACACTGTTCTTCAAACACAGCTCTCCCTGTGTAACACACTGTTCTTCAAACACAGCTCTCCCTGTGTCACACACTGTTCTTCAAACACAGCTCTCCCTGTGTCACACACTGTTCTTCAAACACAGCTCTCCCTGTGTCACACACTGTTCTTCAAAGACAGCTCTCCCTGTGTCACACACTGTTCTTCAAACACAGCTCTCCCTGTGTCACACACTGTTCAGTACACACAGCTCTCCCTGTGCAACACACTGTTCAGTACACACAGCTCTCCCTGTGCAACACACTGTTCAGTACACACAGCTCTCCCTGTGCAACACACTGTTCAGTACACACAGCTCTCCCTGTGTAACACACTGTACAGTCAACACAGCTCTCCCTGTGTAACACACTGTTCAGTCAACACAGCTCTCCCTGTGTAACACACTGTTCAGTCAACACAGCTCTCCCTGTGTAACACACTGTTCAGTCAACACAGCTCTCCCTGTGTAACACACTGTTCAGTCAACACAGCTCTCCCTGTGTAACACACTGTTCAGTCAACACAGCTCTCCCTGTGTAACACACTGTTCAGTCAACACAGCTCTCCCTGTGTAACACACTGTTCAGTACACACAGCTCTCCCTGTGTAACACACTGTTCTTCAAACACAGCTCTCCCTGTGTCACACACTGTTCAGTACACACAGCTCTCCCTGTGTAACACACTGTTCAGTACACACAGCTCTCCCTGTGTAACACACTGTTCAGGACACACAGCTCTCCCTGTGTAACACACTGTTCAGTGCACACAGCTCTCCCTGTGTAACACACTGTTCAGTGCACACAGCTCTCCCTGTGTAACACACTGTTCAGTGCACACAGCTCTCCCTGTGTAACACACTGTTCAGTGCACACAGCTCTTTCTGTGTAACACACTGTTCAGTACACACAGCTCTCCCTGTGTAACACACTGTTCAGTACACACAGCTCTCCCTGTGTAACACACTGTTCAGTACACACAGCTCTCCCTGTGTAACACACTGTTCAGTACACACAGCTCTCCCTGTGTAACACACTGTTCAGTACACACAGCTCTCCCTGTGTAACACACTGTTCAGTACACACAGCTCTCCCTGTGTAACACACTGTTCAGTACACACAGCTCTCCCTGTGCAACACACTGTTCAGTACACACAGCTCTCCCTGTGTAACACACTGTTCAGTACACAAAGCACTCCCTGTGTAACACACTGTTCAGTAAACACAGCTCTCCCTGTGTAACACACTGTTCAGTACACAAAGCTCTCCCTGTGGAACACACTGTTCTTCAAACACAGCTATCCCTGTGTAACACACTGTTCAGTACACAAAGCTCTCCCTGTGGAACACACTGTTCTTCAAACACAGCTCTCCCTGTTTAACAAACTGTTCAGTACACACAGCTCTCTCTGTGTAACACACTGTTCAGTGCACACAGCTCTCCCTGTGTAACACACTGTTCAGTGCACACAGCTCTCCCTGTGTAACACACTGTTCAGTACACACAGCTCCTCCTTTGTAACACACTGTTCAGTACACACAGCTCTCCCTGTGTAACACACTGTTCAGTCAACACAGCTCTCCCTGTGTAACATACTGTTCAGTCAACACAGCCCTCCCTGTGTAACACACTGTTCAGTACACACTCCTCTCCCTGTGTAACACACTTTTCAGTACACACAGCTCTCCCTGTGTAACACACTGTTCAGTACACACAGCTCTCCCTGTGTAACACACTGTTCAGTAAACGCATTTCCCTGTGTAACACACTGTTCAGTAAACACATTTCCCTGTGTAACACACTGTTCAGTAAACACATTTCCCTGTGTAACACACTGTTCAGTACACACAGCTCCTCCTGTGTAACACACTGTTCAGTACACACAGCTCCTCCTGTGTAACACACTGTTCAGTACACACAGCTCCTCCTGTGTAACACACTGTTCAGGACACACAGCTCCTCCTGTGTAACACACTGTTCAGGACACACAGCTCCTCCTGTGTAACACACTGTTCAGGACACACAGCTCCTCCTGTGTAACACACTGTTCAGGACACACAGCTCTCCCTGTGTAACACACTGTTCAGTACACAAAGCTGTCCCTGTGCAACACACTGTTCAGTACACACAGCTCTCCCTGTGTAACACACTGTTCAGTACACACAGCTCTCCCTGTGAAACACACTGTTCAGTACACACAGCTCTCCCTGTGTAACACACTGTTCAGTACACACAGCTCTCCCTGTGTAACACACTGTTCAGTACACACAGCTCTCCCTGTGTAACACACTGCTCTCCCTGTGTAACACACTGTTCAGTACAATCAGCTTTCCCTGTGTAACACACTGCTCTCCCTGTGTAACACACTGTTCAGTACACACAGCTCTCCCTGTGTAACACACTGCTCTCCCTGTGTAACACACTGTTCAGTACACTCAGCTCTCCCTGTGTAACACACTGCTCTCCCTGTGTAACACACTGTTCAGTACACTAAGCTTTCCCTGTGTAACACACTGTTCAGTACACACAGCTCTCCCTGTGCAACACACTGTTCAGTACACACAGCTCTCCCTGTGCAACACACTGTTGAGTACACACTCCTCTCCCTGTGTAACACACTTTTCAGTACACACAGCTCTCCCTGTGTAACACACAGTTCAGGACACACAGCTCTCCTTGTGTAACACAAAGTTCAGTACACACAGCTCCTCCTGTGTAACACAAAGTTCAGTACACACAGCTCCTCCTGTGTAACACAAAGTTCAGTACACACAGCTCCTCCTGTGTAACACAAAGTTCAGTACACACAGCTCCTCCTGTGTAACACACTGTTCTTCACACACAGCTCTCCCTGTGTAACACACTGTTCAGTACACACAGCTCTCCCTGTGTAACACACTGTTGTTCACACACAGCCCTCCCTGTGTTACACACTGTTCAGTACACACAGCTATCCCTGTGTAACACACTGTTCTTCACACACAGCTCTCCCTGTGCAACACACTGTTCAGTACACACAGCTCTCCCTATGTAACACACTGTTCAGTACACAAAGCCCTCCCTGTGTTACACACTGTTCAGTACACACAGCTCTCCCTGTGTTACACACTGTTCAGTACACACAGCCCTCCCTGTGTAACACAGTTCAGTGCACACAGCTCTCTCTGTGTAACACACTGTTCAGTACACACAGCTCTCCCTGTTTAACACACTGTTCAGTACACACAGCCCTCCCTGTGTTACGCACTGTTCAGTACACACAGCTCTCCCTGTATAACACACTGTTCAGTACACACAGCCCTCCCTGTGTTACACACTGTTCAGTACACACAGCCCTCCCTGTGTTACACACTGTTCAGTACACACAGCCCTCCCTGTGTTACACACTGTTCAGTACACACAGTTCCCTGTGTAACACACTGTTCAGTACACACAGCTCTCCCTGTGTTACACACTGTTCAGTACACACAGCCCTCCCTGTGTAACACACTGTTCAGTACACACAGCCCTCCCTGTGTTACACACTGTTCAGTACACACAGCCCTCCCTGTGTAACACACTGTTCAGTAAACACAGCTCTCCCTGTGTAACACACTGTTCAGTAAACACAGCTCTCCCTGTGTAACACACTGTTCAGTACACACAGCCCTCCCTGTGTAACACACTGTTCAGTACACACAGCCCTCCCTGTGTTACACACTGTTCAGTACACACAGCCCTCCCTGTGTTACACACTGTTCAGTACACACAGCCCTCCCTGTGTAACACACTGTTCAGTAAACACAGCTCTCCCTGTGTAACACACTGTTCAGTACACACAGCCCTCCCTGTGTTACACACTGTTCAGTACACACAGCCCTCCCTGTGTTACACACTGTTCAGTACACACAGCCCTCCCTGTGTTACACACTGTTCAGTACACACAGCCCTCCCTGTGTTACACACTGTTCAGTACACACAGCTCTCCCTGTGTAACACACTGTTCAGTAAACACAGCTCTCCCTGTGTGACACACTGTTCAGTACACACAGCCCTCCCTGTGTAACACATTGTTCAGTACACACAGCCCTCCCTGTGTTACACACTGTTCAGTACACACAGCTCTCCCTGTGTAACACACTGTTCAGTACACACAGCTCTCCCTGTATAACACACTGTTCAGTACACACAGCTCTCCCTGTGTAACACACTGTTCAGTACACACAGCTCTCCCTGTGTAACACACTGTTCAGTACACACAGCTCTCCCTGTGTAACACACTGCTCTCCCTGTGTAACACACTGTTCAGTACACTCAGCTTTCCCTGTGTAACACACTGCTCTCCCTGTGTAACACACTGTTCAGTACACACAGCTCTCCCTGTGTAACACACTGCTCTCCCTGTGTAACACACTGTTCAGTACACTCAGCTCTCCCTGTGTAACACACTGTTCAGTACACTAAGCTTTCCCTGTGTAACACACTGCTCCCCCTGTGTAACACACTGTTCAGGACACACAGCTGTCCCTGTGCAACACACTGTTCAGTACACACAGCTCTCCCTGTGCAACACACTGTTGAGTACACACTCCTCTCCCTGTGTAACACACTGTTCAGTACACACAGCTCTCCCTGTATAACACACTGTTCAGTACACACAGCTCTCCCTGTGTAACACACTGTTCAGTACACACTCCTCTCCCTGTGTAACACACTTTTCAGTACACACAGCCCTCCCTGTGTTACACACTGTTCAGTACACACAGCTCTCCCTGTGTTACACACTGTTCAGTACACACAGCTCTCCCTGTATAACACACTGTTCAGTACACACAGCTCTCCCTGTATAACACACTGTTCAGTAAACACAGCTCTCCCTGTGTAACACACTGTTCAGTACACACAGCTCTTTCTGTGTAACACACTGTTCAGTACACACAGCTCTCCCTGTGTAACACACTGTTCAGTACACACAGCTCTCCCTGTGTAACACACTGTTCAGTGCACACAGCTCTTTCTGTGTAACACACTGTTCAGTACACACAGCTCTCCCTGTGTTACACACTGTTCAGTACACACAGCTCTCCCTGTGTAACACACTGTTCAGTACACACAGCTCTCCCTGTGTAACACACTGTTCAGTAAACACAGCTCTCCCTGTGTAACACACTGTTCAGTTCACACAGCTCTCCCTGTGTAACACACTGTTCAGTAAACACAGCTCTCCCTGTGTAACACACTGTTCAGTACACACAGCTCTCCCTGTGTAACACACTGTTCAGTACACACAGCTCTCCCTGTGTAACACACTGTTCAGTACACACAGCTCTCCCTGTGTAACACACTGTTCAGTACACACAGCTCTCCCTGTGTAACACACTGTTCAGTACACAGAGCTCTCCCTGTTGAACACAATGTTCAGTACACACAGCTCTCCCTGTGTAACACACTGCTCAGTACACAAAGCTCTCCCTGTGGAACACACTGTTCAGTAAACACAGCTCTCCCTGTGTAACACACTGTTCAGTACACAAAGCTCTCCCTGTGGAACACACTGTTCTTCAAACACAGCTCTCCCTGTTTAACACACTGTTCAGTAAACACAGCTCTCCCTGTGTAACACACTGTTCAGTACACAAAGCTCTCCCTGTGGAACACACTGTTCTTCAAACACAGCTCTCCGTGTTTAACAAACTGTTCAGTACACACAGCTCTCTCTGTGTAACACACTGTTCAGTGCACACAGCTCTCCCTGTGTAACACACTGTTCAGTGCACACAGCTCTCCCTGTGTAACACACTGTTCAGTGCACACAGCTCCTCCTTTGTAACACACTGTTCAGTACACACAGCTCTCTCTGTGTAACACACTGTTCAGTCAACACAGCTCTCCCTGTGTAACACACTGTTCAGTCAACACAGCCCTCCCTGTGTAACACACTGTTCAGTACACACAGCCCTCCCTGTGTAACACACTGTTCAGTACACACTCCTCTCCCTGTGTAACACACTTTTCAGTACACACAGCTCTCCCTGTGTAACACACTGTTCAGTACACACAGCTCTCCCTGTGTAACACACTGTTCAGTACACACAGCTCTCCCTGTGTAACACACTGTTCAGTAAACACATTTCCCTGTGTAACACACTGTTCAGTAAACACATTTCCCTGTGTAACACACTGTTCAGTAAACACAGCCCTCCCTGTGTAACACACTGTTCAGTACACACAGCTCTCCCTGTGTAACACAATGTTCAGTACACACAGCTCTCCCTGTGTAACACACTGTTCTTCAAACACAGCTCTCCCTGTGTCACACACTGTTCTTCAAACACAGCTCTCCCTGTGTAACACACTGTTCAGTACACACAGCTCTCCCTGTGTAACACACTGTTCAGTAAACACAGCTCTCCCTGTGTAACACACTGTTCAGTAAACACAGCTCTTTCTGTGTAACACACTGTTCAGTACACACAGCTCTCCCTGTGTAACACACTGTTCAGTACACACAGCTCTCCCTGTGTAACACACTGTTCAGTACACACAGCTCCTCCTGTGTAACACACTGTTCAGTACACACAGCTCCTCCTGTGTAACACACTGTTCAGGACACACAGCTCCTCCTGTGTAACACACTGTTCAGGACACACAGCTCCTCCTGTGTAACACACTGTTCAGGACACACAGCTCCTCCTGTGTAACACACTGTTCAGGACACACAGCTCCTCCTGTGTAACACACTGTTCAGGACACACAGCCCCTCCTGTGTAACACACTGTTCAGGACACACAGCCCCTCCTGTGTAACACACTGTTCAGTACACACAGCTCTCCCTGTGTAACACACTGTTCAGTACACACAGCTCTCCCTGTGTAACACACTGCTCTCCCTGTGTAACACACTGTTCAGTACACTCAGCTTTCCCTGTGTAACACACTGCTCTCCCTGTGTAACACACTGTTCAGTACACACAGCTCTCCCTGTGTAACACACTGCTCTCCCTGTGTAACACACTGTTCAGTACACTCAGCTCTCCCTGTGTAACACACTGCTCTCCCTGTGTAACACACTGTTCAGTACACTAAGCTTTCCCTGTGTAACACACAGCTCTCCCTGTGCAACACACTGTTCAGTACACACAGCTCTCCCTGTGCAACACACTGTTGAGTACACACTCCTCTCCCTGTGTAACACACTTTTCAGTACACACAGC
Organism: Heterodontus francisci; assembly: GCF_036365525.1. Taxonomy (NCBI): domain Eukaryota; kingdom Metazoa; phylum Chordata; class Chondrichthyes; order Heterodontiformes; family Heterodontidae; genus Heterodontus; species Heterodontus francisci. The sequence goes on from NC_090379.1 coordinate 2,216,745, forward strand.
TCTCCCTGTGTAACACACAGTTCAGGACACACAGCTCTCCTTGTGTAACACTGTTCAGTACACACAGCTCTCACTGTGTAACACAAAGTTCAGTACACACAGCTCCTCCTGTGTAACACAAAGTTCAGTACACACAGCTCTCCCTGTGTAACACACTGTTCTTCACACACAGCTCTCCCTGTGTAACACACTGTTCAGTACACACAGCTCTCCCTGTGTAACACACTGTTGTTCACACACAGCCCTCCCTGTGTTACACACTGTTCAGTACACACAGCTATCCCTGTGTAACACACTGTTCTTCACACACAGCTCTCCCTGTGCAACACACTGTTCAGTACACACAGCTCTCCCTATGTAACACACTGTTCAGTACACAAAGCCCTCCCTGTGTTACACACTGTTCAGTACACACAGCCCTCCCTTTGTAACACACTGTTCAGTACACACAGCTCTCCCTGTGTAACACACTGTTCAGTACACACAGCTATCCCTGTGTTACACACTGTTCAGTACACACAGCTCTCCCTGTGTTACACACTGTTCAGTACACACAGCCCTCCCTGTGTTACACAGTTCAGTGCACACAGCTCTCTCTGTGTAACACACTGTTCAGTACACACAGCCCTCCCTGTGTTACACACTGTTCAGTACACACAGCCCTCCCTGTGTAACACATTGTTCAGTACACACAGCCCTCCCTGTGTTACACACTGTTCAGTACACACAGCTCTCCCTGTGTAACACACTGTTCAGTACACACAGCTCTCCCTGTATAACACACTGTTCAGTACACACAGCTCTCCCTGTATAACACACTGTTCAGTACACACAGCTCTCCTTGTGTAACACACTGTTCAGTACACACTCCTCTCCCTGTGTAACACACTTTTCAGTACACACAGCTCTCCCTGTGTAACACACTGTTCAGTAAACACATTTCTCTGTGTAACACACTGTTCAGTACACACAGCTCTCCCTGTGTAACACACTGTTCAGTAAACACATTTCCCTGTTTAACACAATGTTCAGTACACACAGCTCTCTCTGTGTAACACACTGTTCTTCAAACACAGCTCTCCCTGTGTCACACACTGTTCTTCAAACACAGCTCTCCCTGTGTAACACACTGTTCAGTACACACAGCTCTCCCTGTGTAACACACTGTTCAGTACACACAGCTCTCCCTGTGTAACACACTGTTCAGTACACACAGCTCTTTCTGTGTAACACACTGTTCAGTACACACAGCTCTCCCTGTGTAACACACTGTTCAGTACACACAGCTCTCCCTGTGTAACACACTGTTCAGTACACACAGCTCTCCCTGTGTAACACACTGTTCAGTACACACAGCTCTCCCTGTGTAAGACACTGTTCAGTACACACAGCTCTCCCTGTGTAAGACACTGTTCAGTACACACAGCTCTCCCTGTGTAACACACTGTTCAGTACACACAGCTCTCCCTGTGTAACACACTGTTCAGTACACACAGCTCTCCCTGTGTAACACACTGTTCAGTACACACAGCTCCTCCTGTGTAACACACTGTTCAGGACACACAGCTCCTCCTGTGTAACACACTGTTCAGGACACACAGCTCCTCCTGTGTAACACACTGTTCAGGACACACAGCTCTCCCTGTGTAACACACTGTTCAGGACACACAGCTCTCCCTGTGTAACACACTGTTCAGGACACACAGCTCTCCCTGTGTAACACACTGTTCAGGACACACAGCTCTCCCTGTGTAACACACTGTTCAGTACACACAGCTCTCCCTGTGTAACACACTGTTCAGGACACACAGCTCTCCCTGTGTAACACACTGTTCAGGACACACAGCTCTCCCTGTGTAACACACTGTTCAGGACACACAGCTCTCCCTGTGTAACACACTGTTCAGGACACACAGCTCTCCCTGTGTAACACACTGTTCAGGACACACAGCTCTCCCTGTGTAACACACTGTTCAGTACACACAGCTCTCCCTGTGTAACACACTGTTCAGGACACACAGCTCTCCCTGTGTAACACACTGTTCAGGACACACAGCTGTCCCTGTGCAACACACTGTTCAGTACACACAGCTCTCCCTGTGTAACACACTGTTCAGTACACACAGCTCTCCCTGTGTAACACACTGTTCAGTACACACAGCTCTCTCTGTGTAACACACTGTTCAGTACACACAGCTCTCCCTGTGTAACACACTGTTCAGTACACACAGCTCTCCCTGTGTAACACACTGCTCTCCCTGTGTAACACACTGTTCAGTACACTCAGCTTTCCCTGTGTAACACACTGCTCTCCCTGTGTAACACACTGTTCAGTACACACAGCTCTCCCTGTGTAACACACTGCTCTCCCTGTGTAACACACTGTTCAGTACACTCAGCTCTCCCTGTGTAACACACTGCTCTCCCTGTGTAACACACTGTTCAGTACACTCAGCTCTCCCTGTGTAACACACTGCTCTCCCTGTGTAACACACTGTTCAGTACACTCAGCTCTCCCTGTGTAACACACTGCTCTCCCTGTGTAACACACTGTTCAGTACACTCAGCTTTCCCTGTGTAACACACTGTTCAGGACACACAGCTGTCCCTGTGCAACACACTGTTCAGTACACACTCCTCTCCCTGTGTAACACACTTTTCAGTACACTCAGCTTTCCCTGTGTAACACACTGTTCAGGACACACAGCTCTCCCTGTGTAACACACTGTTCAGTACACGCAGCTCTCCCTGTGCAACACACTGTTCAGTACACACAGCTCTCCCTGTGCAACACACTGTTCAGTACACACAGCTCTCCCTGTGTAACACACTGTTCAGTACACACAGCTCTCCCTGTGCAACACACTGTTCAGTACACACAGCTCTCCCTGTGCAACACACTGTTCAGTACACACAGCCCTCCCTGTGTTACACACTGTTCAGTACACACAGCTCTCCCTGTGTGACACACTGTTCAGTACACACAGCTCTCCCTGTGTAACACACTGTTCAGTACACACAGCCCTCCCTGTGTAACACACTGTTCAGTACACACAGCCCTCCCTGTGTGACACACTGTTCAGTACACACAGCTCTCCCTGTGTGACACACTGTTCAGTACACACAGCTCTCCCTGTGTAACACACTGTTCAGTACACACAGCCCTCCCTGTGCGACACACTGTTCAGTAAACACAGCTCTCCCTGTGTGACACACTGTTCAGTACACACAGCTCTCCCTGTGTAACACACTGTTCAGTACACACAGCCCTCCCTGTGTAACACATTGTTCAGTACACACAGCCCTCCCTGTGTGACACACTGTTCAGTACACACAGCTCTCCCTGTGTGACACACTGTTCAGTGCACACAGCTCTCCCTGTGTGACACACTGTTCAGTGCACACAGCTCTCCCTGTGTGACACACTGTTCAGTGCACACAGCTCTCCCTGTGTGACACACTGTTCAGTACACACAGCTCTCCCTGTGTGACACACTGTTCAGTACACACAGCTCTCCCTGTGTTACACACTGTTCAGTACACACAGCCCTCCCTGTGTTACACACTGTTCAGTACACACAGCCCTCCCTGTGTTACACACTGTTCAGTACACACAGCCCTCCCTGTTTTACACACTGTTCAGTACACACAGCCCTCCCTGTGTAACACACTGTTCAGTAAACACAGCTCTCTGTCTAACACACTGTTCAGTACACACAGCTCTCCCTGTGTAACACACTGTTCAGTACACACAGCTCTCCCTGTGTAACACACTGTTCAGTACACACAGCCCTCCCTGTGTTACACACTGTTCAGTACACACAGCCCTCCCTGTGTAACACACTGTTCAGTACACACAGCCCTCCCTGTGTAACACACTGTTCAGTACACACAGCTCTCCCTGTGTAACACACTGTTCAGTACACACAGCCCTCCCTGTGTAACACACTGTTCAGTACACACAGCTCTCCCTGTGTAACACACTGTTCAGTACACACAGCCCTCCCTGTGTAACACACTGTTCAGTACACACAGCTCTCCCTGTGTAACACACTGTTCAGTACACACAGCCCTCCCTGTGTTACACACTGTTCAGTACACACAGCCCTCCCTGTGTTACACACTGTTCAGTACACACAGCCCTCCCTGTGTTACACACTGTTCAGTACACACAGCCCTCCCTGTGTTACACACTGTTCAGTACACACAGCCCTCCCTGTGTTACACACTGTTCAGTACACACAGCCCTCCCTGTGTTACACACTGTTCAGTACACACAGCCCTCCCTGTGTAACACACTGTTCAGTAAACACAGCTCTCTCTGTGTAACACACTGTTCAGTACACACAGCTCTCCCTGTGTAACACACTGTTCAGTACACACAGCCCTCCCTGTGTTACACACTGTTCAGTACACACAGCTCTCCCTGTGTAACACACTGTTCAGTACACACAGCCCTCCCTGTGTAACACACTGTTCAGTACACACAGCTCTCCCTGTGTAACACACTGTTCAGTACACACAGCCCTCCCTGTGTAACACACTGTTCAGTACACACAGCCCTCCCTGTGTAACACACTGTTCAGTACACACAGCCCTCCCTGTGTTACACACTGTTCAGTACACACAGCCCTCCCTGTGTTACACACTGTTCAGTACACACAGCCCTCCCTGTGTTACACACTGTTCAGTACACACAGCCCTCCCTGTGTGACACACTGTTCAGTAAACACAGCCCTCCCTGTGTAACACACTGTTCAGTACACACAGCCCTCCCTGTGTAACACACTGTTCAGTACACACAGCTCTCCCTGTGTAACACACTGTTCAGTACACACAGCTCTCCCTGTGTAACACACTGTTCAGTACACACAGCTCTCTCTGTGTAACACACTGTTCAGTACACACAGCTCTCTCTGTGTAACACACTGTTCAGTACACACAGCCCTCCCTGTGTAACACACTGTTCAGTACACACAGCCCTCCCTGTGTAACACACTGTTCAGTAAACACAGCCCTCCCTGTGTGACACACTGTTCAGTAAACACAGCCCTCCCTGTGTGACACACTGTTCAGTAAACACAGCTCTCCCTGTGTGACACACTGTTCAGTACACACAGCTCTCCCTGTGTAACACACTGTTCAGTAAACACAGCTCTCCCTGTGTAACACACTGTTCAGTACACACAGCTCTCCCTGTGTAACACACTGTTCAGTACACACAGCTCTCCCTGTGTAACACACTGTTCAGTACACACAGCTCTCCCTGTGTAACACACTGTTCAGTAAACACAGCTCTCCCTGTGTAAGACACTGTTCAGGACACACAGCTCTCCCTGTGTAACACACTGTTCAGTAAACACAGCTCTGTCTGTGTAACAACGCTTACGGGGTTTGAGGGTGAGGGCGTTGAGCGTGAGGGGATTAATGATGCGTGGTTTGAGGGTGCGGGGGGGTTTGAGGGTGCGGGGGGGTTTGAGGGTGCGGGGGGGTTTGAGGGTGCGGGGGTTGAGTTTGAGGGGGTTGAGGGCGGGGCGGTTGAGGGGGTGCTGTGGTGCTGTCTGTCCACTGGGTGGCAGGCCTGGATCAGCAATAAAGCTTCCTTCACTGATTCCATTGATTCCAAATCGGAACTCAGTGATTCCATTGATTCTCTAGCCAGCGGAAAAGCCCATGGGAAGGACAGCATTACCCCTGAAATAATCAAGAGTGCCAAGCCTGCTATACTCTCAGCACTACATGAACTGCTTTGCCTGTGCTGGGATGAGGGAGCAGTACCTCAGGACATGCGCGATGCCAATATCGTCACCCTCTCTTAGGACAAGGGTGACCGCGGTGACTGCAACAACTACCGTGGAATCTCCCTGCTCAGCATAGTGGGGAAAGTCTTCACTCGAGTCGTTTTAAACAGACTCCAGAAGCTGGCTGAGCATGTCTACCCTGAGGCACAGTGTGGCTTTCGTGCAGAGAGATCGACTATTGACATGCTGTTCTCCCTTCGTCAGATACAGGAGAAATGCCGTGAACAACAGATGCCCCTCTACATTGCTTTCATTGATCTCACCAAAGCCTTTGACCTCGTCAGCAGACGTGGTCTCTTCAGACGACTAGAAAAGATCGGATGTCCACCAAAGCTACTAAGTATCATCACCTCATTCCATGACAATATGAAAAGCACAATTCAACATGGTGGCTCCTCATCAGAGCCCTTTCCTATCCTGAGTGGTGTGAAACAGGGCTGTGTTCTCGCACCCACACTTTTTGGGATTTTCTTCTCCCTGCTACTTTCACATGCGTTCAAATCCTCTGAAGGAATTTTCCTCCACACAAGATCAGGGGGCAGGTTGTTCAACCTTGCCCGTCTAAGAGCGAAGTCCAAAGTACGGAAAGTCCTCATCAGAGAACTCCTCTTTGCTGACGATGCTGCTTTAACATCTCACACTGAAGAGTGCCTGCAGAGTCTCATCGACAGGTTTGCGGCTGCCTGCAATGAATTTGGCCTAACCATCAGCCTCAAGAAAACAAACATCATGGGGCAGGATGTCAGAAATGCTCCATCCATCAATATTGGCGACCACGCTCTGGAAGTGGTTCAAGAGTTCACCTACCTAGGCTCAACTATCACCAGTAACCTGTCTCTAGATGCAGAAATCAACAAGCGCATGGGAAAGGCTTCCACTGCTATATCCAGACTGGCCAAGAGAGTGTGGGAAAATGGCGCACTGACACGGAACACAAAAGTCCGAGTGTATCAAGCCTGTGTCCTCAGTACCTTGCTCTACGGCAGTGAGGCCTGGACAACGTATGTCTGCCAAGAGCGACGTCTCAACTCATTCCCTCTTCGCTGCCTCCGGTGAATCCTTGGCATCAGGTGGCAGGACCGTATCTCCTACACAGAAGTCCTCGAGGCGGCCAACATCCCCAGCTGAAACACACTACTGAGTCAGCGGCGCTTGAGATGGCTTGGCCATGTGAGCCGCATGGAAGATGGCAGGATCCCCAAAGACACATTGTCCAGCGAGCTCGCCACTGGTATCAGACCCACCGGCCGTCCATGTCTCCGCTTTAAAGACATCTGCAAACGCGACATGAAATCCTGTGACATTAACCACAAGTCGTGGGAGTCAGTTGCCAGCGTTCGCCAGAGCTGGCGGGCAGCCATAAAGACGGGGCTAAAGTGTGGCAGTTGGCAGGAAAAAAGACAGAGGCGCAAAGTGAGAGCCAACTGTGTAACAGCCCCGACAAACAAATTTCTCTGCAGCACCTGTGGAAGAGCCTGTCACTCCAGAATTGGCCTTTTTAGCCACTCCAGGCGCTGCTTCACAAACCACTGACCACCTCCAGGCGCGTATCCATTGTCTCTTGAGATAAGAAGGCCAAAGAAGAAGAAGAAAAAAGAGGAGAGAGAGAGAGAGACAGGGAAAGAGAGACGGGGAGAGAGACGGGGAGAGAGACGGGGAGAGAGACGGGGAGAGAGACGGGGAGAGAGACGGGGAGAGAGACGGGGAGAGAGACGGGGAGAGAGACGGGGAGAGAGAGAGAGAGAGAGAGAGACGGGGAGAGAGAGAGAGAGAGAGAAAGGCAGGGAGAGAGAGAGAGAGAGAGAGAGAGAGAGAGAGACGGACGGGCGGGGGGGGGGAAAGAAAGAGAGGGAGAGACAGGGAGAGAGAGAGACAGAGAGAGAGAGACAGAGAGAGAGAGACAGAGAGAGAGAGACAGAGAGAGAGAGAGAGAGAGACAGACGGGGTGGGGGGGAAAGAGAGAGAGAGAGAGAGAGAGAGAGAGGGAGACAGGGAGAGAGACAGGGAGAGAGAGAGGGAGACAGGGAGAGAGACAGGGAGAGAGAGAGGGAGAGAGAGAGAGAGACGGGCGGGGTGGGGGGGGGAAGAAAGAGAGAGAGGGAGAGGGAGAGAGAGGGAGAGAGGGAGAGAGAGAGGGAGAGAGGGAGAGAGAGAGGGAGAGAGGGAGAGAGAGAGGGAGAGAGGGAGAGAGGGAGGGGGAGAGGGAGAGAGGGAGGGGGAGAGGGAGAGAGAGACGGGGAGAGGGAGAGAGAGACGGGGAGAGGGAGAGAGAGACGGGGAGAGGGAGAGAGAGACGGGGAGAGGGAGAGAGAGACGGGGAGAGGGAGAGAGAGACGGGGAGAGGGAGAGAGAGACGGGGAGAGGGAGAGAGAGACGGGGAGAGGGAGAGAGAGACGGGGAGAGGGAGAGAGACAGGGAGAGAGAGAGAGGGATGAGGTCCTACAAGCAGAATTTAGGGAGTTAGGAGCCAAGTTAAAAAGTAGGACCTCAGAGGTAGTAATCTCAGGATTGCTACCAGTGCCACGTGATAGTCAGAGTAGAAATGAAAGAATAGTCAGGATGAATGCGTGGCTTGAGAGATGGTGCAGGAGGGAGGGGTTCAGAGTTTTGGGACATTGGGACCGGTTCTGGGGGAGGTGGGACTATTACAAATTGGACGGTCTACACCTGGGCCGGACTGGAACCAATGTCCTTGGGGGTGCTTTTGCTAACGCTGTTGGGGAGAGTTTAAACTAATGTGGCAGGGGGATGGGAACCAAATGAGGTCGTCAGTGGACAGTAAGGAGGTAGTAACTAAAGCCTGTAAGGGATCTGTGCTGGGACCACTGTTGTTTGTGATATACATTAATGATTTGGAGGAAAGTATAGGTGGTCTGATTAGCAAGTTTGCAGACGACACTAAGATTGGTGGAGTAGCAGATAGTGAAGGGGACTGTCAGAGAATACAGCAGAATATAGATAGATTGGAGAGTTGGGCAGAGAAATGGCAGATGGAGTTCAATCAGGGCAAATGCGAGGTGATGCATTTTGGAAGATCCAATTCAAGAGTGAACTATACAGTAAATGGAAAAGTCCTGGGGAAAATTGATGTACAGAGAGATTTGGGTGTTCAGGTCCACTGTTCCCTGAAGGTGGCAACGCAGGTAAATAGAGTGGTCAAGAAGGCATACGGCATGCTTTCCTTCATCGGACGGGGTATTGAGTACAAGAGTTGGCAGGTCATGTTACAGTTGTATAGGACTTTGGTTCGGCCACATTTGGAATACTGCGTGCAGTTCTGGTCGCCACATTATCAAAAGGATGTGGATGTTTTGGAGAGGGTGCAGAGGAGGTTCACCAGGATGTTGCCTGGTATGGAGGGCGCTAGCTATGAAGAGAGGCTGAGTAGATTAGGATTATTTTCATTAGAAAGACGGAGGTTGAGGGGGGACCTGATTGAGGTGTACAAAATCATGAGAGGTATAGACAGGGTGGATAGCAAGAGGCTATTTCCCAGAGTGGGGGTTTCAATTACTAGAGGACACGAGTTCAAAGTGAAAGGGGAAAAGTTTAGGGGGGATATGCTTGGAAAGTTCTTTACGCAGAGGGTGGTGGGTGCCTGGAACGCGTTGCCAGCGGAGGTGGTAGATGCTGGCACGATGGAGTCTTTTAAGATGTATCTAGACAGATACATGAATGGGCAGGAAGAAAAGAGATACAGAACCTTAGAAAATAGGCGACATGTTTAGAGAGAGGATCTGGATCGGCGCAGGCTTGGAGGGCCGAAGGGCCTGTTCCTGTGCTGTAATTATCTTTGTTCTTTGTTCTTTTAACTAGATAATGAAGTCAGCGTGACGAAGGGAAAGAGTAGACAGGGAGCAGATGATGAACGCAAAGGGACTGGTGGTCTGAGGTGCATTTGTTTTAATGCAAGAAGTGTAGTAAGTAAGGCAGATGTACTTAGGGCTTGGATTAGTACCTGGGAGTATGATGTTATTGCTATTACTGAGACTTGGTTGAGGGAAGGGCATGATTGGCAAGTAAATATCCCAGGATATCGATGCTTCCGGCGGGATAGAGAGGGAGGTAAAAGGGGTGGAGGAGTTGCAGTACTGGTCAAAGAGGATATCACAGCTGTGCTGAAGGAGGGCACCATGGAGGACTCGAGCAGTGAGGCAATATGGACAGAACTCAGAAATAGGAAGGGTGCGGTAACAATGTTGGGGCTGTACTACAGGCCTCCCAACAGCGAGCGTGAGATAGAGGTACAAATATGTAAACAGATTATGGAAAGATGTAGGAGCAACAGGGTGGTGGTGATAGGAGATTTTAATTTTCCCAACATTGACTGGGATTCACTTAGTGTTAGAGGTCTAGATGGAGCAGAATTTGTCAGGAGCATCCAGGAGGGTTTTCTAGAGCAGTATGTAAATAGTTCAACTCGGGAAGGGGCCAAACTGGACCTGGTGTTGGGAAATGAGCCCGGCCAGGTGGTTGACGTTTCAGTAGGGGACTACTTTGGGAATAGTGATCACAATTCCGTAAGTTTTAGAATACTCATGGACAAAGACGAGAGTGGTCCTAAAGGAAGAGTGCTAAATTGGGGGAAGGCCAACTATACCAAAATTCGGCAGGAGCTGGGGAATGTAGATTGGGAGCAACTGTTTGAAGGTAAATCCACATGTGATATGTGGGAGGCTTTTAAAGAGAGGTTGATTAGCGTGCAGGAGAGACATGTTCCTGTGAAAATGAGGGATAGAAATGGCAAGATTAGGGAACCATGGATGACAGGTGAAATTGAGAGACTAGCAAAGAGGAAAAAGGAAGCATACATAAGGTCTAGGAGGCTGAAGGAAGACGAAGCTTTGAAAGAATATCGGGAATGTAGGACCAATCTGAAACGAGGAATTAAGAGGGCTAAAAGGGGTCATGAAATATCTTTAGCAAACAGGATTAAGGAAAATCCCAAAGCCTTTTATTCATATATAAGGAGCAAGAGGGTAACTAGAGAAAGGATTGGCCCACTAAAGGACAAAGGAGGAATGTTATGCGTGGTGTCAGAGAAAATGGGTGAGATTCTAAACGAGTACTTTGCATCAGTATTCACCGAGGAGAGGGACATGACGGATGTTGAGGTTAGGGACAGATGTTTGATTACTCTAGATCAAGTCGGCATAAGGAGGGAGGAAGTGTTGGGTATTCTAAAAGGCATTAAGGTGGACAAGTCCCCAGGTCCGGATGGGATCTATCCCAGGTTACTGAGGGAAGCGAGAGAGGAAATAGCTGGGGCCTTAACAGATATCTTTGCAGCATCCTTAAACACGGGTGAGGTCCCGGAGGACTGGAGAATTGCTAATGTTGTCCCCTTGTTTAAGAAGGGTAGCAGGGATAATCCAGGTAATTATAGACCGGTGAGCCTGACGTCAGTGGTAGGGAAGCTGCTGGAGAAGATACTGAGGGATAGGATCTATTCCCATTTGGAAGAAAATGGGCTTATCAGTGATTGGCAACATGGTTTTGTGCAGGGAAGGTCATGTCTTACCAACTTAATAGAATTCTTTGTGGAAGTGAGAAAGTTGATTGATGAGGGAAGGGCTGTAGATGTCATATACATGGTCTTTAGTAAGGCGTTTGATAAGGTTCCCCATGGTAGGCTGATGGAGAAAGTGAAGGCGCATGGGGTCCAAGGTGTACTAGCTAGATGGATAAAGAACTGGCTGGGCAACAGGAGACAGAGAGTAGCAGTAGAAGGGAGTTTCTCAAAATGGAGATGTGTGACCAGTGGTGTTCCACAGGGATCTGTGCTGGGACCACTGTTGTTTGTGATATACATAAATGATTTGGAGGAAAGTATAGGTGGTCTGATTAGCAAGTTTGCAGACGACACTAAGATTGGTGGAGTAGCAGATAGTGAAGGGGACTGTCAGAGAATACAGCAGAATATAGATAGACTGGAGAGTTGGGCAGAGAAATGGCAGATGGAGTTCAATCAGGGCAAATGCGAGGTGATGCATTTTGGAAGATCCAATTCAAGAGTGAACTATACAGTAAATGGAAAAGTCCTGGGGAAAATTGATGTACAGAGAGATTTGGGTGTTCAGGTCCATTGTTCCCTGAAGGTGGCAACGCAGGTCAATAGAGTGGTCAAGAAGGCATACGGCATGCTTTCCTTCATCGGACGGGGTATTGAGTACAAGAGTTGGCAGGTCATGTTACAGTTGTATAAGACTTTGGGTCGGCCACATTTGGAATACTGCGTGCAGTTCTGGTCGCCACATTACCAAAAGGATGTAGATGCTTTGGAGAGGGTGCAGAGGAGGTTCACCAGGATGTTGCCTGGTATGGAGGGCACTAGCTATGAAGAGAGGTTGAGTAGATTAGGATTATTTTCATTAGAAAGACGGAGGTTGAGGGGGGACCTGATTGAGGTGTACAAAATCATGAGAGGTATAGACAGGGTGGATAGCAAGAGGCTTTTTCCCAGAGTGGGGGATTCAATTACTAGGGGTCACGAGTTCAAAGTGAGAGGGGAAAAGTTTAGGGGGGATATGTGTGGAAAGCTCTTTACGCAGAGGGTGGTGGGTGCCTGGAACACGTTGCCAGCGGAGGTGGTAGACGCGGGCACGATAGCGTCTTTTAAGATGTATCTAGACAGATACATGAATGGGCAGGAAGCAAAGAGATACAGACCCTTAGAAAATAGGCGACAGGTTTAGATAGAGGATCTGGATCGGAGCAGGCTTGGAGGGCCGAAGGGCCTGTTCCTGTGCTGTAATTTTCTTTGTTATTTGTATAACAAGCTTAAATTGTACCATGTTGTGGTCGCTATCACCAAAATGCTCCCTCACCAACACATCAACCACCTGTCCGGCTTCATTCCCCAGAATTAGGTCCAGCACTGCACCCTGCCTTGTTGGATCCTCTACATATTGAGCTAAAAGGTTCTCCTGTATACATTTTAAGAACTCCACTCCATCTAAGCCCTTAACACGATGACCATCCCAATTAATGTTGGGAAAGTTTAAATCACCTAATATAATTACCCTATTATTTTAACACACCTCTGCGAATTGCACACATATTTGCTCCTCAATTTCCCACTGACTATCTGGGGGTCTATAATAAACACCCAGCAATGTGGCTGTCCCTTTTTTATTCCTAAACTCTACCCATAAAGCTTCATTTGATGCCCCCTCCAAGATATCATCTCTCCTTAATGCAGTAACTGACTCCTTAACTAATATTGCAATGCCCCCTCCTCTTTTATCCCCTTCTCTGTCTCGCCTGAAGATTCTATATCCCGGGATACTGAGCTGCCAATCCTGCCCCTCCCTTAACCATGTCTCCGTGATGGCTACTATATCACAATTCCACGTGTCAATCATTGCCCTGAACTCATCCGTTTTACCTGTAATACTCCTGGCATTAAAGGAGAGGCCATCCATCCTGGTCTTACTCCCTTGAAACTTACTTCCGCTGTATTCCCTCTGACTTGTTTGCTTTCCTATGTTTAGCGGTGTCCCTATTCTGCTAGGAGTTTGCATCCCCTCCCCCTGCCAAATTAGTTTAAACTCTTCCCAACAGCACTAGCAAACCCACCAGCAAGGATGTTAGTCCCCCTCTGGTTCAGATATAGACCGTTCCGCTTGTACAGTTCCCACCTTCCCCAGAAACAGTCCCAGTGGTCCAGGAATCTAAAACCCTCCCTCCTGCACCAACTCTTAAGCCACGCATTCATCTGTGCTATTCTCCTATTTCTATACTCACTAGCATGTGGCACTGGGAGTAATCCAGAGATTACAACCTGAGAGATCCAGCTTTTCAGTCTACTGCCTAACTCCCTGAATTCTTGATGCAAGACCTCATCCCTCTTTCTACCTATGTCATTGGTACCAACATGTACCATGACCTCTGCCTCATCACCCTCCCCCTTCAGGATGCCCTGCAGCCGTTCATTGACATCCCGGACCCTGGCAACAGGGAGGCAACACACCATCCTGGAGTCACGTTGACGGCCACAGTAGTGCCAATCTGTTCCCCTGACTATAGAATCCCCTATTACTATTGCTCTTCCTCTCTTTCCCCCTTCCTGTGCAGACAGGCTGCTTGTGGTGCCAGATGCTTGGCAGAAGGTTTTAGTTTAGGCAGGCGTCAAGATCGGCGCAGGCTTGGAGGGCCGAATGGCCTGTTCCTGTGCTGTTCTTTGTACTCACCAGTCAGCTGTGCTCTTTGAAGACTTTCAGCTCCCCTCACTCTGAGGCCAGGTAGGAAATGAAAAGGAGCTCCTCGCTCCCTCCTCAACAAACTTCCTCAGTCACCAAACTTCCACTGTAGCACTCTAATGCAACCCAAGTCAGCACTGTAAGATGGCTCACTTTTATACTGACTCACTCTCGCCCCCTGAAAACTGGTTTAAGCCACTTCTCTAATTAACAAGGTGCAGCTGCAAGCAGAGCCTGAGTGAACCCTGTTTAAAGCTGGTCTAAAACTCACCTTCCCCAACCCTCACAGCAACTGTTAAATTAATCTGATCAATAAAAGACAGATTAGATTTAAGATAAAATTAACCCTTAATTATCCTCAGTTACCAAACTTCCACTTTAACACTCTAATGCAACCCAAGTCAGCACTCCAGTGAGAGTTGATTGTGGGAGGGAAGGGAGTTGATTTTGGGGAGGGAGACGATTTCGAGGCGTAGGTGGGGGTATGCAGTAGTTCGGCTGTTCCCACTTGCAGGGTCAGGGGGTCTGATTGTGGGGAGGGAGGGAGAGTTGATCGTGGAGAAGGAGGGAGAGTTGATCTTGGGGAGGGAGGATTGATCGCAGGGGAGGGTGGGTTGATCGAGGGGAGGGAGGGTTGATCGAGGGGAGGGAGGATGATCGAGGGGAGGGAGGATGATCGAGGGGAGGGAGGATGATCGAGGGGAGGGAGGGTTGATCGAGGGGAGGGAGGATGATCGAGGGGAGGGAGGATGGATCGAGGGGAGGGAGGATGGATCGAGGGGAGGGAGGTTTGATCGAGGGGAGGGAGGATGATCGATGGGAGGGAGGATGATCGATGGGAGGGAGGGTTGATCGAGGGGAGGGAGGGTTGATCGAGGGGAGGGAGGGTTGATCGTTGGGAGGGAGGTTTGATCGAGGGGAGGGAGGTTTGATCGAGGGGAGGGAGGGTTGATCGAGGGGAGGGAGGGTTGATCGAGGGGAGGGTGGGTTGATCGAGGGGAGGGAGGTTTGATCGAGGGGAGGGAGGGCTGATCGAGGGGAGGGAGGGTTGATCGAGGGGAGGGAGGGTTGATCGAGGGGAGGGAGGGTTGATCGAGGGGAGGGAGGGTTGATCGAGGGGAGGGAGGTTTGATCGAGGGGAGGGAGGTTTGATCGAGGGGAGGGAGGGTTGATCGAGGGGAGGGAGGGTTGATCGAAGGGAGGGAGGGAGGGTTGATCGAGGGGAGGGAGGTTTGATCGAGGGGAGGGAGGATGATCGATGGGAGGGAGGGTTGATCGAGGGGAGGGAGGGTTGATCGTGGGGAGGGAGGTTTGATCGAGGGGAGGGAGGTTTGATCGAGGGGAGGGAGGGTTGATCGAGGGGAGGGAGGGTTGATCGTGGGGAGGGAGGGTTGATCGTGGGGAGGGAGGGTTGATCGTGGGGAGGGAGGGTTGATCGAGAGGAGGGAGGGTTGATCGAGAGGAGGGAGGGTTGATCGAGAGGAGGGAGGGTTGATCGAGGGGAGGGAGGGTTGATCGAGGGGAGGGAGGGTTGATCGAGGGGAGGGTGGGTTGATCGAGGGGAGGGTTTGATCGAGGGGAGGGTGGGTTGATCGAGGGGAGGGAGGTTTGATCGAGGGGAGGGAGGTTTGATCGAGGGGAGGGAGGTTTGATCGAGGGGAGGGAGGGAGGGTTGATCGAGGGGAGGGAGGTTTGATCGAGGGGAGGGAGGGTTGATCGAGGGGAGGGAGGGTTGATCGAGGGGAGGGAGGGAGGGTTGATCGAGGGGAGGGAGGTTTGATCGAGGGGAGGGAGGGTTGATCGAGGGGAGGGAGGGTTGATCGAGGGGAGGGAGGGTTGATCGAGGGGGAGGGTGGGTTGATCGAGGGGAGGGAGGGAGGGTTGATCGAGGGGAGGGAGGGAGGGTTGATCGAGGGGAGGGAGGTTTGATCGAGGGGAGGGAGGGTTGATCGAGGGGAGGGAGGGTTGATCGAGGGGAGGGAGGGTTGATCGAGGGGAGGGAGGTTTGATCGAGGGGAGGGAGGTTTGATCGAGGGGAGGGAGGGTTGATCGAGGGGAGGGAGGGTTGATCGAGGGGAGGGAGGGAGGGTTGATCGAGGGGAGGGAGGTTTGATCGAGGGGAGGGAGGTTTGATCGAGGGGAGGGAGGGTTGATCGAGGGGAGGGAGGGTTGATCGAGAGGAGGGAGGGAGGGTTGATCGAGGGGAGGGAGGTTTGATCGAGGGGAGGGAGGGTTGATCGAGGGGAGGGAGGGAGGGTTGATCGAGGGGAGGGAGGGAGGGTTGATCGAGGGGAGGGAGGTTTGATCGAGGGGAGGGAGGGTTGATCGAGGGGAGGGAGGGTTGATCGAGGGGAGGGAGGTTTGATCGAGGGGAGGGAGGTTTGATCGAGGGGAGGGAGGGTTGATCGAGGGGAGGGAGGGAGGGTTGATCGAGGGGAGGGAGGGAGGGTTGATCGAGGGGAGGGAGGGAGGGTTGATCGAGGGGAGGGAGGTTTGATCGAGGGGAGGGAGGGTTGATCGAGGGGAGGGAGGGTTGATCGAGGGGAGGGAGGGAGGGTTGATCGATGGGAGGGAGGGAGGTTTGATCGAGGGGAGGGAGGGTTGATCGAGGGGAGGGAGGGTTGATCGAGGGGAGGGAGGGTTGATCGAGGGGAGGGAGGGTTGATCGAGGGGAGGGAGGGAGGGTTGATCGAGGGGAGGGAGGGTTGATCGAGCAGGTTACCCAGGAGGGTACACTGGATACAGCAGGTCGGTGTAAAGGCCTCAACTTTGATTGAAGCTGATTTCCCCACTCAGCAAATCCCACCCACCTCAGTGAAAAAAACATGGGGAACATCGCCTCAATATCATATTGAAAGTGGTATCAGCTTGCCCACCCACCTTCCTGTCTCAATGAAAGGTGGAAGTAGACGAGTTGAAGGCAGGTTTGGGTAAGGCAACAGACTGTTAAGACTTTAACCCCACCCCCTACCAACAGATCCAAACACACCTAACCTTTCTTTCTGGATAAAGTTCCCTCCAATGTTTCAGGTCAATGACCTTTCATCAGAATGGGGAAAAGATAGAGATGTAACAGGTTTCAAGCAAATACAGAGGCAGGGAAGGTAGGGGGGGCGGGGGGGCGGAGGGGAGGAAAGAACAAAAGGGAAGGTCTGTGACAGGGTGGAAGGCAGGAGAGATTAAATAACAAAAGAGCCGGCCATTTCAGACTGAGATAAGCAGCAATCTCTTCACTCTGGGTGGTGAATCTTTGGAATTCTCTAGCCCAGAGGGCTGTGTAAGCTCAGTCATTGAGTATGTTCAAGACAGAGATCAATAGATTTCTAGATATTCAAGATATCAAGGCCAGACTTCAGCCAATTCGATTCACTCCACATGATATCAAGAAACGACTGAAGGCACTGGATACTGCAAAAGCTATGGGCGCTGACAATATTCCAGTAATAGTACTGAAGACCTGTGCTCCAGAACTTGCCACACCCCTAGCCAAGCTGTTCGAGTACAGCTACAACACTGGCATCTACCCTGCAATGTGGAAAATTGCCCAGGTATGTCCTATACACAAAAAGCAGGACAAATCCAACCCGGCCAATTACCGCCCCATCAGCCTACTCTCAATCATCAGTAAAGTGATGGAAGGTGTCATCAACAGTGCCATCAAGTGGCACTTGCTTAGCTATAACCTGCTCAGTGACACTCAGTTTGGGTTCCGTCAGGGTCACTCAGCTCCTGACCTCATTACAGGCTTGGTTCAAACATGGACAAAAGAGCTGAACTCAAGAGGTGAGGTGAGAGTGACTGCCCTAGACATCAAGGCAGCATTTGACCGAGTATGGCATCAAGGAGCCCTAGCAAAACTGAGGTCAATGGGAATTGGGGGAAAACTCTCTGCTGGTTGGAGTCATACCTAGCGCAAAGGAAGATGGTTGTGGTTGTTGGAGGTCAATCATCTGAGCTCCAGGACATCACTGCAGGAGTTCCTCAGGGTAGTGTCCTAGGCCCAACCATCTTCAGCTGCTTCATCAATGACCTTCCTTCAATCATAAGGTCAGAAGTGGGAATGTTCGCTGATGATTGCACAATGTTCAGCACCATTCGTGACTCCTCAGATACTGAAGCAGTCTGTGTAGAAATGCAGAAAGACCTGGACAATATCCAGGCTTGGGCTGATAAGTGGCAAGTAACATTCATGCCACACAAGTGCCAGGCAATGACCATCTCCAACAAGAGAGAATCTAACCATCTCCCTTGACATTCAATGGCATTACCATCACTGAATCCCCCACTATCAACATCCTGGGGGCTACCATTGACCAGAAACTGAACTGGAGTAGCCATATAAATACCGTGGCTACAAGAGCAGGTCAGAGGCTCGGAACCCTGAGGCGAGTAATTCACCTCCTGGCTCCCCAAAGCCCGTCCACCATCTACAAGGCACAAGTCAGGAGTGTGATGGAATACTCTCCACTTGCCAGGATGGGTGCAGCTCCAACAACACTCAAGAAGCTCGACACCATCCAGGACAAAGCAGCCCGCTTGATTGGCACCCCATCTACAAACATTCACTCCCTTCACCACCGACGCACAGTGGCAGCAGTGTGTACCATCTACAAGATGCACTGCAGCAACGCACCAAGCTTCCTTCAACAGCACCTTCCAAAGCCGCAACCTCTACTGCCTAGAAGGCCAAGGGCAGCAAATGCATGGGAACACCACCACCTGTAAGTTCCCCTCTAAGTCACACACCATCCTGACTTGGAACTGTATCACCGTTCCTTCACTGTCACTTGGTCAAAATCCTGGAACTCCCTTCCTAACAGCACTGTGGGTGTACCTACCCCACATGGACTGCATCGGTTCAAGAAGGCAACTCACCACCACCTTCTCAAGGGCAATTAGGGATAGGCAATAAATGCTGGCCTGGCCAGCGACACCCACATCCCAGGAATGAAGAAAATAAAGAAAGACAAAGCTTTGAAAGAATATCGGGAATGTAGGACCAATCTGAAACGAGGAATTAAGAGGGCTAAAAGGGGTCATGAAATATCTTTAGCAAACAGGGTTAAGGAAAATCCCAAAGCCTTTTATTCATATATAAGGAGCAAGAGGGTAACTAGAGAAAGGATTGGCCCACTCAAGGACAAAGGAGGAAAGTTATGCGTGGAGTCAGAGAAAATGGGTGAGATTCTAAACGAGTACTTTGCATCAGTATTCACCGAGGAGAGGGACATGACGGATGTTGAGGTTAGGAACAGATGTTTGATTACTCTAGGTCAAGTCGGCATAAGGAGGGAGGAAGTGTTGGGTATTCTAAAAGGCATTAAGGTGGACAAGTCCCCAGGTCCGGATGGGATCTATCCCAGGTTACTGTGGGAAGCGAGAGAGGAAATAGCTGGGGCCTTAACAGATATCTTTGCAGCATCCTTAAACACGGGTGAGGTCCCGGAGGACTGGAGAATTGCTAATGTTGTCCCCTTGTTTAAGAAGGGTAGCAGGGAAAATCCAGGTAATTATGGACCGGTGAGCCTGACGTCAGTGGTAGGGAAGCTGCTGGAGAAGATACTGAGGGATAGGATCTATTCCCATTTGGAAGAAAATGGGCTCATCAGTGATAGGCAACATGGTTTTGTGCAGGGAAGGTCATGTCTTACCAACTTAATAGAATTCTTTGAGGAAGTGACAAAGTTGATTGATAAGGGAAGGGCTGTAGATGTCATATACATGGACTTCAGTATGGCGTTTGATAAGGTTCCCCATGGCAGGCTGATGGAGAAAGTGAAGGCGCTTGGGGTCCAAGGTGTACTAGCTAGATGGATAAAGAACTGGCTGGGTAACAGGAGACAGAGAGTAGCAGTGGAAGGGAGTTTCTCAAAATGGAGACGTGTGACCAGTGGTGTTCCACAGGGATCCGTGCTGGGACCACTGTTGTTTGTGATATACATAAATGATTTGGAGGAAAGTATAGGTGGTCTGATTAGCAAGTTTGCAGACGACACTAAGATTGGTGGAGTAGCAGATAGTGAAGGGGACTGTCAGAGAATACAGCAGAATATAGATAGACTGGAGAGTTGGGCAGAGAAATGGCAGATGGAGTTCAATCAGGGCAAATGCGAGGTGATGCATTTTGGAAGATCCAATTCAAGAGTGAACTATACAGTAAATGGAAAAGTCCTGGGGAAAATTGATGTACAGAGAGATTTGGGTGTTCAGGTCCATTGTTCCCTGAAGGTGGCAACGCAGTTCAATAGAGTGGTCAAGAAGGCATACGGCATGCTTTCCTTCATTGGACGGGGTATTGAGTACAAGAGTTGGCAGGTCATGTTACAGTTGTATAGGACTTTGGTTCGGCCACATTTGGAATACTGCGTGCAGTTCTGGTCGCCACATTACCAAAAGGATGTAGATGCTTTGGAGAGGGTGCAGAGGAGGTTCACCAGGATGTTGCCTGGTATGGAGGGCGCTAGCTTTGAAGAGAGGTTGAGTAGATTAGGATTATTTTCATTAGAAAGACGGAGGTTGAGGGGGGACCTGATTGAGGTGTACAAAATCATGAGAGGTATAGACAGGGTGGATAGCAAGAAGCTTTTTCCCAGAGTGGGGGATTCAATTACTAGGGGTCACGAGTTCAAAGTGAAAGGGGAAAAGTTTAGGGGGGATATGTGTGGAAAGTTCTTTACGCAGAGGGTGGTGGGTGCCTGGAACGCGTTGCCAGCGGAGGTGGTAGACGCGGGCACGATAGTGTCTTTTAAGATGTATCTAGACAGATACATGAATGGGCAGGAAGCAAAGAGATACATACCCTTAGAAAATAGGCGACAGGTTTAGATAGAGGATCTGGATCGGCGCAGGCTTGGAGGGCCGAAGGGCCTGTTCCTGTGCTGTAATTTTCTTTGTTCTTTGTTCTAAATATGGGGATAATGTGGAAAAATGGCATTGAGGTAGAACATCAGCCAGGATCTAGTTCAAGGTTGTCCAACCTTTTCGCGTCGAGGGACACACTGTAATTTCTGCTCGGCCCAACAGGCCAGTGAACAAATTTCGAAAGATAATGGCACTAAAAATTTATCTGACGAATAAAAACAACAACAAATGTGTATGTTTGTGAAGAGGCTTTAAATGAGAAGACTAATTTATTGACTTACTCTATCATCACTATATTGAAAACTGATTTAGTGACAGACCTGGTATTGTTTTTGCTTGCATAAGTCATCAATTTCTCCCCACACACTTGATGTTGCAAAGCAGAGTATTCTGGATAGATATCCAGCTTTCCGGATAGACCTTCATCTCTCCTCTGTCTCCCCACGCTCTGTGTGCGTGTCTCGTTCTCTCTTCCCCCAGCCACCTCCCCTCTAGGAGTAGGGGACATAGATTGCAAGTTTGATGCAAAAGATACAGGGGGACTATGAGGAATCACTTTGTTACACAGTGGGTGGTAATGACCTGGAACTCTGCCCACAAGGTGGTGGAAGTGGAGACGATCAATGACTTCAAGAGGAAGTTGGGTGGTCACCTGAGAGAAATAGACTTGCAGGGTTACAGGGATTGAGCAGGGGAGTGGGACTGACTGCATAGCTCTGTCAAGAGACAGCATGGACTCAATGGACAGAATGGCCTCCTTCTGAGCTGCAAGTAAAAGACTCTTTGACTCTCTCTCCCCCCGCCTCCTCACTCCTCTCTGTTCCTAACTATCTCTCTCCCTCTCTGTCTCAGTTCTCCCTCTCCCCCCGCTCTCAGTCCTCTCCACCCACCCTGTCTCCAGTGTTGCCTGTTCTCTGACCCTCCTCACTCTCTCTCTCTCTCTGACCCTCCTCCCTCCCTCCCTCTCTCTCTCTGACCTCCCTCTCTCTCTCTCTGACCCTCCTCCCTCTCTCTCTCTCTCTCTGACCCTCCTCCCTCCCTCCCTCTCTCTCTCTGACCTCCCTCTCTCTCTCTCTCTCTGACCCTCCTCTCTCTCTCTCTCTCTGACCCTCCTCTCTCTCTCGCTCTCTGACCCTCCTCCCTCTCTCGCTCTCTGACCCTCCTCTCTCTCTCGCTCTCTGACCCTCCTCCCTCTCTCGCTCTCTGACCCTCCTCTCCCTCTCTCTCTCTGACCCTCCTCCCTCTCCATCTCTCTCTCTGACCCTCCTCCCTCTTTCTCTGCCTCACCCTCCCTCTCTCTCTCTGAACATCCTCCCTCTCTCTCTCCCTCTCTCTGAACATCCTCCCTCTCTCTCTCTCTCTCTGAACATCCTCCCTCTCTCTCTGAACCTCCTCCCTCTCTCTCTCTCTGATCCTCCTCCCTCTCTCTCTCTGACCCTCCTCCCTCTCTCTCTCTCTCTCTCTCTCTCTGACCCTCCTCCCTCTATCTCTCTGACCCACTTCCCTAACACTCTCTCTGACCCTCCTCCCTCTCTCTCTCTCTCTCTCTCTCTGACCCTCCTCCCTCCCTCTCGCTCTCTCTGACCCTCCTCCCTCTCTCTCTCTCTCTCTGACCCTGTTCCGTCCCACTCTCTCTCTGACCCACATCCCTTTCACTCTCTCTCTCTCTGATCCTCCTCACTCTCTCTCTCTGTCTGACCCTCCTCCCTCTCTCTCTGACCTTCCTCCCTCTCTCTGATCCTCCTCACTCCCTGACCCTCCTCCCTCTCTCTCTCTGAACCTCCTCCCTCTCTCTCTCTGAACCTCCTCCCTCCCTCTCTCTGAACCTCCTCCCTCCCTCTCTCTGAACCTCCTCCCTCCCTCTCTCTCTCTGACCCTCCTCCCTCTCTCCCTTCTGACCCTCCTCCCTCCCTCTCTCTCTGAAACTCTTCCCTCTCTCTATCTGACAGTCCTCCCTCTCGCTCTCTCTGACCCTCCTCCCTCTCTCTCTCTCTCTCTCTGACACTCCTCCCTCTCTCTGACCCTCCACCCTCTCTCTGACCCTCCACCCTCTCTCTGACCTATATCCCTCTCTCTGACCTATATCCCTCTCTCTGACCTATATCCCTCTCTCTCTCTCTCTCTCTGACCCACATCCCTCTCTCTCTCTCTCTCTCTCTCTCTGACCCTCCTGCCTCTCTCTCTCTCTCTCTCTCTCTCTCTCTGACCCTCCTCTCTCTCTCTCTCTCTCTCTGACCCTCCTGCCTCTCTCTCTCTCTGACCCTCCTCCCTCTCTCTCTCTCTGACCCTCCTCCCTCTCTCTCTCTCTGACACTCCTCCCTCTCTCTGACCCTCCACCCTCTCTCTGACCTATATCCCTCTCTCTCTCTCTCTCTCTCTGACCCTCCTCCCTCTCTCTCTCTCTCTCTCTCTCTCTCTGACCCTCCTCCCTCTCTCTCTCTCTCTCTCTGACCCTCACCCTCTCTCTGGATCTGACCCTCCTCCCTCTCTCTCTCTCTCTCTGACCCTCCTCCCTCTCTCTCTCTCTCTGACCCTCCTCCCTCTCTCTCTCTCTGACCCTCCTCCCTCTCTCTCTCTCTGACCCTCCTCCCTCTCTCTCTCTCTCTCTGACCCTCCTCCCTCTCTCTCTCTCTCTGACCCTCCTCCCCCTCTCTCTCTCTCTCTGACCCTCCTCCCCCTCTCTCTCTCTCTCTCTCTCTCTGACTCTCCTCCCTCTTTCTCGCTCTCTCGGACCCTCCTCCCCCTCTCTCTGTCTGACCCTCCTCCCTCTCTCTCTGACCTTCTTCCTCTTTCTCTGCCTCACCCTCCTCCCTCTCTCTCTCTCTCTCTCTGACCCTCCTCCCTCTCTCTCACCCTCCTGCCTCTCTTTCTCACCCTCCTCTCTCTCTCTGACACTCCTCCCTCTCTCTCTCTCTCTCTCTCTGACCCACATCCCTCTCTCTCTATCTCTCTCTGACCCATATCCCTCTCTCTCTCTCTCTCTGACTCACATCCCTCTCTCTGACCCTCCTCCCTCTCTCTCTCTCTCTGACCCTCCTCCCTCTCTCTCACCCTCCTCCCTCTCTCTCTCTCTCTGACCCTCCTCCCTCTCTCTCACCCTCCTCCCTCTCTCTCTCTCTCTGACCCTCCTCCCTCTCTCTCACCCTCCTCCCTCCCTCTCTCTCTCTGATCCTCCTCTCTCTCTCTCTCTCTCTCTCTGAACCTCCTCCCTCTCTCTCTGAACCTCCTCCCTCTCTCTCTGAACCTCCTCCCTCTCTCTCTCTCTCTGAACATCCTCCCTCTCTCTCTGAACCTCCTCCCTCTCTCTCTGAACCTCCTCCCTCTCTCTCTCTCTCTGACCCTCCTCCCTCTCTCTCTCTCTCTGACCCTCCTCCCTCTCTCTCTCTCTGACCCTCCTCCCTCTCTGACCCTCCTCCCTCTCTCTCTCTCTGACCCTCCTCCCTCCCTCTATTTCTCTCTCTCTGACCCTCCTCCCTCCCTCTCTCTCTGACTCTCCTCCCTCTCTCTCGGACCCTCCTCCCCCTGTCTCTCTTTCTGACCCTCCTCCCTCTCTCTCTGACCTTCTCCCTCTCTGACCCTCCTCCCTCTCTCTCTTTCTGACCCTCCTCCCTCTCTCTCTTTCTGACCCTCCTCCCTCTCTCTCTTTCTGACCCTCCTCCCTCCCTCTCTCCCTCTCTCTCTCTGACCCTCCTCCCTCTCTCTCTGACCCTCCTCCCTCTCTCTCTGACCCTCCTCCCTCTCTCTGACCCTCCTCCCTCTCTCTCTCTCTGACCCTCCTCCCTCTCTCTCGGACCCTCCTCCCCCTGTCTCTCTGTCTGACCCTCCTCCCTCTCTCTCTGACCTTCTCCCTCTCTGACCCTCCTCCGTCTCTCTCTCTCTCTGACCCTCCTCTCTCTCTCTCTCTGACCCTCCTCCCTCTTTCTCGCTCTCTCGGACCCTCCTCCCCCTCTCTCTCTGTCTGACCCTCCTCCCTCTCTCTCTGACCTTAGTTCAGTTTAGAGATGCAGCACTGTAACAGGCCCTTCGGCCCACCGAGTCTGTGCCGACCATCAACCAGCCATTTATACTAATCCTACACTAATCCCGTATTCCAATCACATCCCCACCTATCCCTATATTTCCCTACCACCTACCTACACTAGTGACAATTTATAATGGCCAATTTACCTATCAACCTGCAAGTCTTTGGCTGTGGGAGGAAACCGGAGCACCCGGAGAAAACCCACGCAGACACAGGGAGAACTTGCAAACTCCACACAGGCAGTACCCGGAATTGAACCCGGGTCGCTGGAGCTGTGAGGCTGCGGTGCTAACCACTGCGCCACTGTGCCACCCTCTCTCTGACCCTCCTCCGTCTCTCTCTCTCTCTCACCCTCCTCCCTCTCTCCCTCTCTCTCTATGATCCTCCCTCTCTCTCTCAGCCTCCTCCCTCTCTCTCTCTGACCCTCCTCCCTCGCTCTCTCTGACCCTCCTCCCTCGCTCTCTCACCCGCCTCTCTTTCTCTGCCTCACCCTCCCTCTCGCTCGGACCCTCCTCCCTCTATTTCTCTCTCTCTGACCCTCCTCCCTCTCCCTCTCTCTCTCTGACCCTCCTCCCTCTCCCTCTCTCTCTCGGACCCTCCTCTCTCTCTCTCTCTCTCTCTCTCTCTCTGACGCTCCTCCCTCTCTCTCTGACCCTCCTCCCTCTTTCTCTGCCTCACCCTCCTCCCTCTCTCTCTCTCTCTCTCTCTCTCCCTCCTGCCTCTCTCTCTCACCCTCCTCTCTTTCTCTGCCTCACCGTCCCTCTCTCTCTCTCTGACACTCCTCCCTCTCTCTCTATCTCTCTGACCCTCCTCCCTCTCTCTCTCTCTCTCTCTCTGACCCACATCCCTTTCACTCTCTCTCTCTGACCTTCCTCCCTCTCTCTGATCCTCCTCCCTCTCTCTCTCTCTCTGACCCTCCTCCCTCTCTCTCTCTCTGACCCTCCTCCCTCTCTCTCTCTGACCCTCCTCCCTCTCTCTCTCTCTGACTCTCCTCCCTCTCTCTCTCTCTGACTCTCCTCCCTCTCTCTCTCTCTCTCTCTGATCCTCCTCCCTATCTGACCCTCCTCCCTCTCTCTCTCTGACCCTCCTCCCTCTCTCTCTCTCTCTCTGACCCTCCTCCCTCGCTCTGACCCTCCTCCCTCTCTCTCTCTCACCCTCCTCTCTTTCTCTGCCTCACCCTCCTCTCTTTCTCTGCCTCACCCTCCTCTCTTTCTCTGCCTCACCCTCCTCTCTTTCTCTGCCTCACCCTCCTCTCTTTCTCTGCCTCACCCTCCTCTCTTTCTCTGCCTCACCCTCCCTCTCGCTCGGACCCTCCTCCCTCTCGCTCGGACCCTCCTCCCTCTATTTCTCTCTCTCTGACCCTCCTCCCTCTCCCTCTCTCTCTCTGACCCTCCTCCCTCTCCCTCTCTCTCTCTGACCCTCCTCCCTCTCCCTCTCCCACTCTCTCTCTGACCCTCCTCCCTCTCCCTCTCCCACTCTCTCTCTGACCCTCCACCCTCTCTCTGACCTATATCCCTCTCTCTCTCTCTCTCTCTGACCCTCCTCCCTCTCTCTCTCTCTCTGACCCTCCTCCCTCTCTCTCTCTCTCTCTCTGACCCTCCTCCCTCTCTCTCTCTCTCTGACCCTCCTCTCTCTCTCTCTCTCTCTCTCTGACCCTCACCCTCTCTCTGGATCTGACCCTCCTCCCTCTCTCTCTCTCTCTCTGACCCTCCTCCCTCTCTCTCTCTCTCTCTGACCCTCCTCCCTCTCTCTCTCTCTGACCCTCCTCTCTCTCTCTCTCTCTCTCTCTCTGACCCTCCTCCCTCTCTCTCTCTCTCTCTGACCCTCCTCCCCCTCTCTCTCTCTCTGACCCTCCTCCCCCTCTCTCTCTCTCTCTCTGACCCTCCTCCCCCTCTCTCTCTGACCCTCCTCCCCCTCTCTCTCTCTCTCTGACTCTCCTCCCTCTTTCTCGCTCTCTCGGACCCTCCTCCCCCTCTCTCTGTCTGACCCTCCTCCCTCTCTCTCTGACCTTCTTCCTCTTTCTCTGCCTCACCCTCCTCCCTCTCTCTCTCTCTCTGACCCTCCTCCCTCTCTCTCACCCTCCTGCCTCTCTTTCTCACCCTCCTCTCTCTCTCTGACACTCCTCCCTCTCTCTCTCTCTCTCTCTGACCCACATCCCTCTCTCTCTATCTCTCTCTGACCCATATCCCTCTCTCTCTCTCTCTCTGACTCACATCCCTCTCTCTGACCCTCCTCCCTCTCTCTCTCTCTCTGACCCTCCTCCCTCTCTCTCACCCTCCTCCCTCTCTCTCTCTCTCTGACCCTCCTCCCTCTCTCTCTCTGATCCTCCTCTCTCTCTCTCTCTGAACCTCCTCCCTCTCTCTCTGAACCTCCTCCCTCTCTCTCTGAACCTCCTCCCTCTCTCTCTCTCTCTGAACATCCTCCCTCTCTCTCTGAACCTCCTCCCTCTCTCTCTGAACCTCCTCCCTCTCTCTCTCTCTCTGACCCTCCTCCCTCTGACCCTCCTCCCTCCCTCTCCTCCCTCCCTCTCTCTCTGACTCTCCTCCCTCTCTCTCGGACCCTCCTCCCCCTGTCTCTCTGTCTGACCCTCCTCCCTCTCTCTCTGACCTTCTCCCTCTCTGACCCTCCTCCCTCTCTCATTCTGACCCTCCTCCCTCTCTCTCTTTCTGACCCTCCTCCCTCCCTCTCTCCCTCTCTCTCTCTGACCCTCCTCCCTCTCTCTCTGACCCTCCTCCCTCTCTCTCTCTCTGACCCTCCTCCCTCTCTCTCGGACCCTCCTCCCCCTGTCTCTCTGTCTGACCCTCCTCCCTCTCTCTCTGACCTTCTCCCTCTCTCTCTGACCCTCCTCCGTCTCTCTCTCTCTCTGACCCTCCTCTCTGACCCTCCTCCCTCTTTCTCGCTCTCTCGGACCCTCCTCCCCCTCTCTCTCTGTCTGACCCTCCTCCCTCTCTCTCTGACCTTAGTTCAGTTCAGAGATGCAGCACTGTAACAGGCCCTTCGGCCCACCGAGTCTGTGCCGACCATCAACCAGCCATTTATACTAATCCTACACTAATCCCGTATTCCAATCACATCCCCACCTATCCCTATATTTCCCTACCACCTACCTACACTAGTGACAATTTATAATGGCCAATTTACCTATCAACCTGCAAGTCTTTGGCTGTGGAGGAAACCGGAGCACCCGGAGAAAACCCACACAGACACAGGGAGAACTTGCAAACTCCACACAGGCAGTACCCGGAATTGAACCCGGGTCGCTGGAGCTGTGAGGCTGCGGTGCTAACCACTGCGCCACTGTGCCACCCTCTCTCTGACCCTCCTCCGTCTCTCTCTCTCTCTCACCCTCCTCCCTCTCTCCCTCTGATCCTCCCTCTCTCTCTCAGCCTCCTCCCTCTCTCTCTCTGACCCTCCTCCCTCGCTCTCTCTGACCCTCCTCCCTCACTCTCTCTGACCCTCCTCCCTCGCTCTCTCACCCGCCTCTCTTTCTCTGCCTCACTCTCCCTCTCGCTCGGACCCTCCTCCCTCTATTTCTCTCTCTCTGACCCTCCTCCCTCTCCCTCTCTCTCTCTGACCCTCCTCCCTCTCCCTCTCTCTCTCTGACCCTCCTCCCTCTCTCTCTCTCTCTCTGACCCTCCTCCCTCTCTCTCTCTCTCTCTCTGACGCTCCTCCCTCTCTCTCTGACCCTCCTCCCTCTTTCTCTGCCTCACCCTCCTCCCTCTCTCTCTCTCTCTCTCTCTCTCTCTCTGACCCTCCTCCCTCTCTCTCACCCTCCTGCCTCTCTCTCTCACCCTCCTCTCTTTCTCTGCCTCACCGTCCCTCTCTCTCTCTCTGACACTCCTCCCTCTCTCTCTATCTCTCTCTCTGACCCTCCTCCCTCTCTCTCTCTCTCTGACCCACATCCCTTTCACTCTCTCTCTCTGACCTTCCTCCCTCTCTCTGATCCTCCTCCCTCTCTCTCTCTCTCTCTCTGATCCTCCTCCCTCTCTCTCTCTCTCTCTCTCTGACCCACATCCCTTTCACTCTCTCTCTCTGACCTTCCTCCCTCTCTCTGATCCTCCTCACTCTCTCTCTCTGCCTGACCCTCCTCCCTCTCTCTCTGACCTTCCTCCCTCTCTCTGATCCTCCTCCCTCTCTCTGATCCTCCTCCCTCTCTCTCTCTCTCTCTCTGACCCTCCTCCCTCTCTCTCTCTCTGACCCTCCTCCCTGTCTCTCTGTCTCTGACCCTCCTCCCTCTCTCTCTCTCTGACTCTCCTCCCTCTCTCTCTCTCTCTGACCCTCCTCCCTCTCTCTCTCTCACCCTCCTCTCTTTCTCTGCCTCACCCTCCTCTCTTTCTCTGCCTCACCCTCCTCTCTTTCTCTGCCTCACCCTCCTCTCTTTCTCTGCCTCACCCTCCCTCTCTCTCTGACCCTCCTCCCTCTATTTCTCTCTCTCTGACCCTCCTCCCTCTCCCTCTCTCTCTCTGACCCTCCTCCCTCTCCCTCTCTCTCTCTGACCCTCCTCCCTCTCCCTCTCCCACTCTCTCTCTGACCCTCCTCCCTCTCCCTCTCTCTCTCTGACACTCCTCCCTCTTTCTCTGCCTCACCCTCCTCCCTCTCTCTCTCTCTCTGACCCTCCTCCCTCTCTCTCACCCTCCTCCCTCTCTCTCTCCCTCTCTCTGAACATCCTCCCTCTCTCTCTCTCTCTCTGAACATCCTCCCTCTCTCTCTGAACATCCTCCCTCTCTCTCTGAACCTCCTCCCTCTCTCTCTGAACCTCCTCCCTCTCTCTCTGAACCTCCTCCCTCTCTCTCTGAACCTCCTCTCTCTCTCTCTGAACCTCCTCCCTCTCTCTCTCTGAACCTCCTCCTTCTCTCTCTCTGAACCTCCTCCCTCTCTCTCTCTCTGACCCTCCTCCCTCTCTCTCTCTCTGACCCTCCTCCCTCTCTCTCTCTCTGACCCTCCTCCCTCTCTCTCTCTCTGACCCTCCTCCCTCTCTCTCTCTCTGACCCTCCTCCCTCCCTCTCTCTCTGCCCCTCCTCCCTCCCTCTCTCTCTGCCCCTCCTCCCTCCCTCTCTCTCTCTGCCCCTCCTCCCTCCCTCTCTCTCTCTGCCCCTCCTCCCTCCCTCTCTCTCTCTGCCCCTCTTCCCTCCCTCTCTCTCTGACCCTCCTCCCTCCTTCTCTCCCTGATGCTCTTCCCTCTCTCCCTCTCTCTGACCCTCCTTGCTCTCTCTCTCTCTCTCTGACCCTCCTCCTCTTCCCTCTCTCTTTCTGACCCTCCTCCCTCTCTCTCTCTGACCCTCTCTCTCTCTGACCTCCTCCTCTCTCTCTCTCTCTGACCCTCCTCCCTCTCTCTCTCTCTCTGACCCTCCTCCCTCTCTCTCTCTCTCTCTCTCTGACCCTCCTCCCCCTCTCTCTCTCTCTCTCTCTGACCCTCCTCCCTCTCTCTCTCTCTCTGACACTCCTCCCTCTCTCTCTCTCTCTCTCTGACCCTCCTCCCTCTCTCTCTCTCTCTGACCCTCCTCCCTCTATCTCTCTCTGACCCTCCTCCCCCTCTCTCTCTCTCTCTGACCCTCCTCCCTCTCTCTCTCTCTCTCTGACCCTCCTCCCTCTCTCTCTCTCTCTCTGACCCTCCTCCCTCTCTCTCTCTCTCTCTGACCCTCCTCCCTCTCTCTCTCTCTGACCCTCGTCCCTCTCTCTCGGACCCTCCTCCCTCTTTCTCGCTCTCTCGGACCCTCCTCCCCCTCTCTCTCTGTCTGACCCTCCTCCCTCTCTCTCTGACCTTCTCCCTCTCTCTGACCCTCCTCCGTCTCTCTCTCAGCCTCCTCCCTCGCTCTCTCTGACCCTCCTCCCTCGCTCTCTCTGACCCTCCTCCCTCGCTCTCTCACCCGCCTCTCTTTCTCTGCCTCACCCTCCCTCTCGCTCGGACCCTCCTCCCTCTATTTCTCTCTCTCTGACCCTCTTCCCTCTCCCTCTCTCTCTCTGACCCTCCTCCCTCTCCCTCTCTCTCTCGGACGCTCCTCTCTCTCCCTCTCTCTCTCTCTCTGACGCTCCTCCCTCTCTCTCTGACCCTCCTCCCTCTCTCTCTCTCTCTCTGACCCTCCTCCCTCTCTCTCACCCTCCTGCCTCTCTCTCTCACCCTCCTCTCTTTCTCTGCCTCACCGTCCCTCTCTCTCTCTCTGACACTCCTCCCTCTCTCTCTATCTCTCTGACCCACCTCCCTCTCTCTCACCCTCTCTCTCTGACCCTCCTCCCTCTCTCTCTCTCTCTCTCTCTGACCCACATCCCTTTCACTCTCTCACTCTCTGATCCTCCTCACTCTCTCTCTCTGTCTGACCCTCCTCCCTCTCTCTCTGACCTTCCTCCCTCTCTCTCTCTCTGACCCTCCTCCCTCTCTCTCTCTCTGACCCTCCTCCCTCTCTCTCTGACCTTCCTCCCTCTCTCTCTCTCTGACCCTCCTCCCTCTCTCTCTCTCTGACCCTCCTCCCTCTCTCTCTCTCTGACCCTCCTCCCTCTCTCTCTCTCTGACTCTCCTCCCTCTCTCTCTCTCTGACTCTCCTCCCTCTCTCTCTCTCTGACCCTCCTCCCTCTCTCTCTCTCTGACCCTCCTCCCTCTCTCTCTCTCTGACCCTCCTCCCTCTCTCTCTCTCTCTGACCCTCCTCCCTCTCTCTCTCTCTGACCCTCCTCCCTCTCTCTCTCTCTCTGACTCTCCTCTCTCTCTCTCTCTCTCTGACTCTCCTCCCTCTCTCTCTCTCTCTGACTCTCCTCCCTCTCTCTCTCTCTCTGACTCTCCTCCCTCTCTCTCTCTCTCTGACTCTCCTCCCTCTCTCTCTCTCTGACCTCCTCCCTCTCTCTCTCTCTCTGACTCTCCTCCCTCTCTCTCTCTCTGACCCTCGTCCCTCTCTCTCGGACCTCCCTCTCTCTGACCCTCCTCCGTCTCTCTCTCTCTCTCACCCTCCTCCCTCTCTCCCTCTCTCTCTCCCTCTCTCCCTCTCTCTCTCTGATCCTCCCTCTCTCTCTCACCCTCCTCCCTCTGTCTCTCTGACCCTCCTCCCTCGCTCTGACCCTCCTCCCTCTCTCTCTGCCTCACCCTCCTCTCTTTCTCTGCCTCACCCTCCTCTCTTTCTCTGCCTCACCCTCCTCTCTTTCTCTGCCTCACCCTCCTCTCTTTCTCTGGATCACCTATCTTTCTCTGCCTCACCCTCCCTCTCGCTCGGACCCTCCTCCCTCTATTTCTCTCTCTCTGACCCTCCTCCCTCTCCCTCTCTCTCTCTGACCCTCCTCCCTCTCCCTCTCTCTCTCTGACCCTCCTCCCTCTCCCTCTCTCTCTCTATGACGCTCCTCCCTCTTTCTCTGCCTCACCCTCCTCCCTCTCTCTCTCTCTCTCTGACCCTCCTCCCTCTCTCTCACCCTCCTCCCTCCCTCTCTCTCTCTGACCCTCCTCCCTCCTTCTCTCCCTGACCCTCCTCCCTCTCTCCCTCTCTCGGACCCTCCTCCCTCTTTCTCGCTCTCTCGGACCCTCCTCCCCCTCTCTCTCTGTCTGACCCTCCTCCCTCTCTCTCTGACCTCCCTCTCTCTGACCCTCCTCCGTCTCTCTCTCTCTCTCACCCTCCTCCCTCTCTCCCTCTCTCTCTATGATCCTCCCTCTCTCTCTCTCACCCTCCTCCCTCTCTCTCTCTGACCCTCCTCCCTCTCACCCGCCTCTCTTTCTCTGCCTCACCCTCCCTCTCGCTCGGACCCTCCTCCCTCTATTTCTCTCTCTCAGACGCTCCTCCCTCTCTCTCTGACCCTCCTCCCTCTCTCTCACCCTCCTGCCTCTCTCTCTCACCCTCCTCTCTTTCTCTGCCTCACCGTCCCTCTCTCTCTCTGACATTCCTCCCTCTCTCTCTATCTCTCTGACCCACCTCCCTCTCTATCTCTCTGATCCTCCTCACTCTCTCTCTGTCTGATCCTCCTCCCTATCTCTCTCTCTGATCCTCCTCCCTATCTCTCTCTCTGACCCTCCTCCCTCTCTCTCTCTCTGACCCTCCTCCCTCTCTCTCTCTGACCCTCCTCCCTCTCTCTCTCTCTGACCCTCCTCCCTCTCTCTCTCTCTGACCCTCCTCCCTCTCTCTCTCTCTGACCCTCCTCCCTCTCCCTCTCTCTCTGACCTCCCTCTCTCTCTCTCTCTGACCCTCCTCCCTATCTGACCCACCTCCCTCTCTCTCTCTCTCTCTCTGACCCTCCTCCCTCTCTCTCTCTCTCTCTCTCACTCTCCTCCCTCTCTCTCTCTCTGACCCTCGTCCCTCTCTCTCGGACCCTCCTCCCTCTTTCTCGCTCTCTCGCACCCTCCTCCCCCTCTCTCTCTGTCTGACCCTCCTCCCTCTCTCTGACCCTCCTCCGTCTCTCTCTCTCTCTGACCCTCCTCTCTCTCTCTCGGACCCTCCTCCCTCTTGCTCGCTCTCTCGGACCCTCCTCCCCCTCTCTCTCTGTCTGACCCTCCTCCCTCTCTCTCTGACCTTCTCCCTCTCTCTGACCCTCCTCCGTCTCTCTCTCTCTCTCTCACCCTCCTCCCTCTCTCTCTCTGATCCTCCCTCTCTCTCTCACCCTCCTCCCTCTCTCTCTCTGACCCTCCTCCCTCGCTCTGACCCTCCTCCCTCTCTCTCTCACCCTCCTCTCTTTCTCTGCCTCACCCTCCCTCTCGCTCGGACCCTCCTCCCTCCCCCTCTCTCTCTCTGACCCTCCTCCCTCTCCCTCTCTCTCTCTGACCCTCCTCCCTCTCCCTCTCTCTCTCTGACCCTCCTCCCTCTTTCTCTGCCTCACCCTCCTCCCTCTCCCTCTCTCTCTCTCACCCTCCTGCCTCTCTCTCTCACCCTCCTCTTTTTCTCTGCCTCACCGTCCCTCTCTCTCTCTCTGACACTCCTCCCTCTCTCTCTATCTCTCTGACCCACCTCCCTCTCTCTCTCTCTTTCTCTGACCCTCCTCCCTCTCTCTCTCTCTCTGACCCACATCCCTTTCTCTCTCTCTCTCTCTCTGATCCTCCTCACTCTCTCCCTCTGTCTGACCCTCCTCCCTCTCTCTCTCTCTGACCTTCCTCCCTCTCTGACACTCCTCCCTCTCTCTCTGACCCTCCTCCCTCTCTCTCTGACCCGCCTCCCTCTCTCTCTGACCCTCCTCCCTCTCTCTCTGACCCTCCTCCCTCTCTCCTTCAATCTCTCTCTCTGACCCTCCACCCTCTCTCTGACCCTCCTCCCTCTCTCTGACCCTCCTCCCTCTCTCTGACCCTCCTCCCTCGCTCTCTGATCCTCCTCCCTCGCTCTCTGATCCTCCTCCCTCGCTCTCTGATCCTCCTCCCTCCCTCTCTCTGACCTTCCTCCCTCTCTCTGACCCTCCTCCCTCCCTCTCTCTGACCCTCCTCCCTCCCTCTCTCTGACCCTCCTCCCTCCCTCTCTCTCTCTGATCCTCCTCCCTCTCACTCTCTCTGACCCTCCACCCTCACTCTCTCTCTGACCCTCCTCCCTCACTCTCTCTCTGACCCTCCTCCCTCTCTCTCTCTCTGAACCTCCTCCCTCTCTCTCTCTCTGAACCTCCTCCCTCTCTCTCTCTCTCTGACCCTCCACCCTCTCTCTCTCTCTCTGACCCTCCACCCTCTCTCTCTCTGACCCTCCTCCCTCTCTCTGACCCTCCTCCCTCTCTCTGACCCTCCTCCCTCTCTCTGACCCTCCTCCCTCGCTCTCTCTGACCTTCCTCCCTCGCTCTCTCTGACCCTCCTCCCTCCCTCTCTCTCTGACCCTCCTCCCTCCCTCTCTCTCTGACCCTCCTCCCTCCCTCTCTCTCTGACCCTCCTCCCTCCCTCTCTCTCTGACCCTCCTCCCACTCTCTCTCTCGGACCCTCCTCCCTCTCTCTCTCTCTCTGATCCTCCTCCCTCTCACTCTCTCTGACACTCCTCCCTCTCTCTCTCGCTCTCTGACCCACCTCCCTCTCTCTCTCTCTCTCTGAACCTCCTCCCTCTCTCTCTCTGAACCTCCTCCCTCTCTCTCTCTCTGACCCTCCTCCCTCTCTCTCTCTCTGACCCTCCTCCCTCTCTCTCTCTCTGACCCTCCTCCCTCTCTCTCTCTCTGACCCTCCTCCCTCTCTCTCTCTCTGACCCTCCTCCCTCTCTCTCTCTCTGACCCTGCTCCCTCCCTCTCTCTCTCTGCCCCTCCTCCCTCCCTCTCTCTCTCTGACCCTCTTCCCTCCCTCTCTCTCTCTGACCCTCTTCCCTCCCTCTCTCTCTCTGACCCTCCTCTCTCTCTCTGACCCTCCTCCCTCGTTCTCTCCCTGACCCTCCTCCCTCTCTCCCTCTCTCTGACCCTCCTCCCACTCTCCCTCTCTCTGACCCTCCTCCCTCTCTCCCTCTCTCTGACACTCCTCCCTCCCACTCTCTCTCTGAAACTCCTCCCTCCCTCTCTCTCTCTGACACTCCTCCCTCTCTCTGACCCTCCTCCCTCTCTCTGACCCTCCTCCCTCGCTCTCTGATCCTCCTCCCTCGCTCTCTGATCCTCCTCCCTCCCTCTCTCTGACCTTCCTCCCTCTCTCTGACCCTCCTCCCTCCCTCTCTCTGACCCTCCTCCCTCCCTCTCTCTGACCCTCCTCCCTCCCTCTCTCTCTCTGATACTCCTCCCTCTCACTCTCTCTGACCCTCCACCCTCACTCTCTCTCTGACCCTCCTCCCTCACTCTCTCTCTGACCCTCCTCCCTCTCTCTCTCTCTGAACCTCCTCCCTCTCTCTCTCTCTGAACCTCCTCCCTCTCTCTCTCTCTCTGACCCTCCACCCTCTCTCTCTCTCTCTGACCCTCCACCCTCTCTCTCTCTGACCCTCCTCCCTCTCTCTGACCCTCCTCCCTCTCTCTGACCCTCCTCCCTCTCTCTGACCCTCCTCCCTCGCTCTCTCTGACCTTCCTCCCTCGCTCTCTCTGACCCTCCTCCCTCCCTCTCTCTCTGACCCTCCTCCCTCCCTCTCTCTCTGACCCTCCTCCCTCCCTCTCTCTCTGACCCTCCTCCCTCCCTCTCTCTCTGACCCTCCTCCCACTCTCTCTCTCGGACCCTCCTCCCTCTCTCTCTCTCTCTGATCCTCCTCCCTCTCACTCTCTCTGACACTCCTCCCTCTCTCTCTCGCTCTCTGACCCACCTCCCTCTCTCTCTCTCTCTCTGAACCTCCTCCCTCTCTCTCTCTGAACCTCCTCCCTCTCTCTCTCTCTGACCCTCCTCCCTCTCTCTCTCTCTGACCCTCCTCCCTCTCTCTCTCTCTGACCCTCCTCCCTCTCTCTCTCTCTGACCCTGCTCCCTCCCTCTCTCTCTCTGCCCCTCCTCCCTCCCTCTCTCTCTCTGACCCTCTTCCCTCCTCTCTCTCTCTGACCCTCTTCCCTCCCTCTCTCTCTCTGACCCTCCTCTCTCTCTCTGACCCTCCTCCCTCGTTCTCTCCCTGACCCTCCTCCCTCTCTCCCTCTCTCTGACCCTCCTCCCTCTCTCCCTCTCTCTGACCCTCCTCCCTCTCTCCCTCTCTCTGACACTCCTCCCTCCCACTCTCTCTCTGAAACTCCTCCCTCCCTCTCTCTCTCTGACACTCCTCCCTCACTCTCTCTGACCCTCCTCCCTCCCTCTCTCTCTGACCCTCCTCCCTCCCTCTCTCTCTGACCCTCCTCCCTCTCTCTCTCTCTGACCCTCCTCCCTCTCTCTCTCTCTCTGACTCTCCTCCCTCTCTCTCTCTCTCTGACTCTCCTCCCTCTCTCTCTCTCTCTGACTCTCCTCCCTCTCTCTCTCTGTCCCTCGTCCCTCTCTCTCTCTGACCCTCGTCCCTCTTTCTCGCTCTCTCGGACCCTCCAACCCCTCTCTCTCTGTCTGACCCTCCTCCCTCTCTCTGACCTTCACCCTCTCTCTGACCCTCCTCCGTCTCTCTCTCTCTCTGACCCTCCTCTCTCTCTCCCTCTCTCTCTCTGATCCTCCCTCTCTCTCTCAAACTCCTCCCTCTCTCTCTCTGACCCTCCTCCGTCGCTCTGACCCTCCTCCCTCTCTCTCTCACCCTCCTCTCTTTCTCTGCCTCACCCTCCCTCTCGCTCGGACCCTCCTCCCTCTATTTCTCTCTCTCTGACCCTCCTCCCTCTCCCTCTCTGACCCTCCTCCCTCTCCCTCTCTCTCTCTGACCCTCCTCCCTCTCCCTCTCTCTCTCTGACCCTCCTCCCTCTCCCTCTCTCTCTCTGACCCTCCTCCCTCTCCCTCTCTCTCTCTGACCCTCCTCCCTCTCTCTCACCCTCCTGCCTCTCTCTCTCTGCCTCACCGTCCCTCTCTCTCTCTCTGACACTCCTCCCTCTCTCTCTATCTCTCTGACCCACCTCCCTCTCTCTCTCTCTTTCTCTGACCCTCCTCCCTCTCTCTCTCTCTCTGACCCACATCCCTTTCTCTCTCTCTCTCTCTGATCCTCCTCACTCTCTCCCTCTGTCTGACCCTCCTCCCTCTCTCTCTCTGACCTTCCTCCCTCTCTCTCTGACCTTCTCCCTCTCTCTCTGACCCTCCTCCGTCTCTCTCTCTCTCTCTCACCCTCCTCCCTCTCTCCCTCTCTCTCTCTGATCCTCCCTCTCTCTCTCACCCTCCTCCCTCTCTCTCTCTGACCCTCCTCCCTCGCTGTGACCCTCCTCCCTCTCTCTCTCACCCTCCTCTCTTTCTCTGCCTCACCCTCCCTTTCGCTCGGACCCTCCTCCCTCTATTTCTCTCTGTCTGACCCTCCTCCCTCCCCCCTCTCTCTCTGACCCTCCTCCCTCTCCCTCTCTCTCTCTGACGCTCCTCCCTCTCTCTCTCTCTCTGACGCTCCTCCCTCTTTCTCTGCCTCACCCTCCTCCCTCTCCCTCTCACCCTCCTCTTTTTCTCTGCCTCACCGTCCCTCTCTCTCTCTCTGACACTCCTCCCTCTCTCTCTATCTCTCTGACCCACCTCCCTCTCTCTCACCCTCTCTCTCTCTCTGACACTCCTCCCTCTCTCTCTATCTCTCTGACCCACCTCCCTCTCTCTCT
The DNA here is from genome assembly GCF_036365525.1 of Heterodontus francisci. NCBI lineage: Eukaryota > Metazoa > Chordata > Chondrichthyes > Heterodontiformes > Heterodontidae > Heterodontus > Heterodontus francisci. The sequence goes on from NC_090379.1 coordinate 2,254,635, forward strand.
CTCTCTCTCTGACCCACATCCCTTTCTCTCTCTCTCTCTGTCTGAACCTCCTCCCTCTCTCTCTGACCTTCCTCCCTCTCTGACACTCCTCCCTCTCTCTCTCTGACCCTCCTCCCTCTCTCTTGGCCCTCCTCCCTCTCTCCTTCTCTCTCTCTCTCTGACCCTCCTCCCTCTCTCTCTCTCTGACCCTCCTCCCTCTCTCTCTCTGACCCTCCTCCCTCTCTCTCTCTCTCTGACCCTCCTCCCTCTCTCTCTCTCTGACCCTCCTCCCTCTCTCTCTCTCTGACCCTCCTCCCTCTCCCTCTCTCTCTGACCTCCCTCTCTCTCTCTCTCTGACCCTCCTCCCTATCTGACCCACCTCCCTCTCTCTCTCTCTCTCTCTGACCCTCCTCCCTCTCTCTCTCTCTCTCTCTCACTCTCCTCCCTCTCTCTCTCTCTCTGACCCTCGTCCCTCTCTCTCGGACCCTCCTCCCTCTTTCTCGCTCTCTCGCACCCTCCTCCCCCTCTCTCTCTGTCTGACCCTCCTCCCTCTCTCTGACCCTCCTCCGTCTCTCTCTCTCTCTGACCCTCCTCTCTCTCTCTCGGACCCTCCTCCCTCTTGCTCGCTCTCTCGGACCCTCCTCCCCCTCTCTCTCTGTCTGACCCTCCTCCCTCTCTCTCTGACCTTCTCCCTCTCTCTGACCCTCCTCCGTCTCTCTCTCTCTCTCTCACCCTCCTCCCTCTCTCTCTCTGATCCTCCCTCTCTCACCCTCCTCCCTCTCTCTCTCTGACCCTCCTCCCTCGCTCTGACCCTCCTCCCTCTCTCTCTCACCCTCCTCTCTTTCTCTGCCTCACCCTCCCTCTTGCTCGGACCCTCCTCCCTCTATTTCTCTCTGTCTGACCCTCCTCCCTCCCCCCTCTCTCTCTGACCCTCCTCCCTCTCCCTCTCTCTCTCTGACGCTCCTCCCTCTCTCTCTCTCTCTGACGCTCCTCCCTCTTTCTCTGCCTCACCCTCCTCCTCTCCCTCTCTCTCTCTCACCCTCCTGCCTCTCTCTCTCACCCTCCTCTTTTCTCATGCCTCACCGTCCCTCTCTCTCTCTCTGACACTCCTCCCTCTCTCTCTATCTCTCTGACCCACCTCCCTCTCTCTCTCTCTTTCTCTGACCCTCCTCCCTCTCTCTCTCTCTCTGACCCACATCCCTTTCTCTCTCTCTCTCTGTCTGAACCTCCTCCCTCTCTCTCTGACCTTCCTCCCTCTCTGACACTCCTCCCTCTCTCTCTCTGACCCTCCTCCCTCTCTCTGGCCCTCCTCCCTCTCTCCTTCTCTCTCTCTCTCTGACCCTCCTCCCTCTCTCTCTCTCTGACCCTCCCTCCCTCTCTCTCTCTGACCCTCCTCCTCTCTCTCTCTCTCTGACCCTCCTCCCTCTCTCTCTCTCTGACCCTCCTCCCTCTCTCTCTCTCTGACCCTCCTCCCTCTCCCTCTCTCTCTGACCTCCCTCTCTCTCTCTCTCTGACCCTCCTCCCTATCTGACCCACCTCCCTCTCTCTCTCTCTCTCTCTGACCCTCCTCCCTCTCTCTCTCTCTCTCTCTCACTCTCCTCCTCTCTCTCTCTCTGACCCTCGTCCCTCTCTCTCGGACCCTCCTCCCTCTTCTCGCTCTCTCGCACCCTCCTCCCCCTCTCTCTCTGTCTGACCCTCCTCCCTCTCTCTGACCCTCCTCCGTCTCTCTCTCTCTCTGACCCTCCTCTCTCTCTCTCGACCCTCCTCCCTCTTGCTCGCTCTCTCGGACCCTCCTCCCCTCTCTCTCTGTCTGACCCTCCATCCCTCTCTCTCTGACGTTCTCCCTCTCTCTGACCCTCCCTCCCTCTCTCTCTCTCTCTCTCACCCTCCTCCCTCTCTCTCTCTGATCCTCCCTCTCTCTCTCACCCTCCTCCTCTCTCTCTCTGACCCTCCTCCCTCGCTCTGACCCTCCTCCCTCTCTCTCTCACCCTCCTCTCTTTCTCTGCCTCACCTCCCTCTCGCTCGGACCCTCCTCCCTCCCCCTCTCTCTCTCTGACCCTCCTCCCTCTCCCTCTCTCTCTCTGACCCTCCTCCCTCTCCCTCTCTCTCTCTGACCCTCCTCCCTCTTCTCTGCCTCACCCTCCTCCCTCTCCCTCTCTCTCTCTCACCCTCCTGCCTCTCTCTCTCACCCTCCTCTTTTCTCTGCTCACCGTCCCTCTCTCTCTCTCTGACACTCCTCCCTCTCTCTCTATCTCTCTGACCCACCTCCCTCTCTCTCTCTCTTTCTCTGACCCTCCTCCCTCTCTCTCTCTCTCTGACCCACATCCCTTTCTCTCTCTCTCTCTCTCTGATCCTCCTCACTCTCTCCCTCTGTCTGACCCTCCTCCCTCTCTCTCTCTCTGACCTTCCTCCCTCTCTGACACTCCTCCCTCTCTCTCTGACCCTCCTCCCTCTCTCTCTGACCCTCCTCCCTCTCTCCTTCTCTCTCTCTCTCTGACCCTCCACCCTCTCTCTGACCCTCCTCCCTCTCTCTGACCCTCTTCCCTCTCTCTGACCCTCCTCCCTCTCTCTGACCCTCCTCCCTCGCTCTCTGATCCTCCTCCCTCGCTCTCTGATCCTCCTCCCTCCTCTCTCTGACCTTCCTCCCTCCCTCTCTCTGACCTTCCTCCCTCCCTCTCTCTGACCTTCCTCCCTCTCTCTGACCCTCCTCCCTCCCTCTCTCTGACCTCCCTCCTCCCTCTCTCTGACCCTCCTCCCTCCCTCTCTCTCTCTGATCCTCCTCCCTCTCACTCTCTCTGACCCTCCACCCTCACTCTCTCTCTGACCCTCCTCCCTCACTCTCTCTCTGACCCTCCTCCCTCTCTCTCTCTCTGAACCTCCTCCCTCTCTCTCTCTCTCTGACCCTCCACCCTCTCTCTCTCTCTCTGACCCTCCACCCTCTCTCTCTCTCTCTGACCCTCCACCCTCTCTCTCTCTGACCCTCCTCCCTCTCTCTGACCCTCCTCCCTCTCTCTGACCCTCCTCCCTCTCTCTGACCCTCCTCCCTCTCTCTGACCCTCCTCCCTCGCTCTCTCTGACCTTCCTCCCTCGCTCTCTCTGACCCTCCTCCCTCCCTCTCTCTCTGACCCCTCCTCCCTCCCTCTCTCTCTGACCCTCCTCCCTCCCTCTCTCTCTGACCCTCCTCCCTCCTCTCTCTCTGACCCGCCTCCCTCCCTCTCTCTCTGACCCTCCTCCCTCTCTCTCTCTCTGACCTCCTCCCACTCTCTCTCTCGGACCCTCCTCCCTCTCTCTCTCTCTCTGATCCTCCTCCCTCTCACTCTCTCTGACACTCCTCCTCTCTCTCTCGCTCTCTGACCCACCTCCCTCTCTCTCTCTCTCTCTGAACCTCCTCCCTCTCTCTCTCTGAACCTCCTCCCTCTCTCTCTCTCTGACCCTCCTCCCTCTCTCTCTCTCTCTGACCCTCCTCCCTCTCTCTCTCTCTCTGACCCTCCTCCCTCTCTCTCTCTCTGACCCTCCTCCCTCTCTCTCTCTCTGACCCTGCTCCCTCCCTCTCTCTCTCTGCCCCTCCTCCTCCCTCTCTCTCTCTGACCCTCTTCCCTCCCTCTCTCTGACCCTCTTCCTCCTCTCTCTCTCTGACCTCCTCTCTCTCTCTGACCCTCCTCCCTCGTTCTCTCCCTGACCCTCCTCCTCTCTCCCTCTCTCTGACCCTCCTCCCTCTCCCTCTCTCTGACCCTCCTCCCTCTCTCCCTCTCTCTGACACTCCTCCCTCCACTCTCTCTCTGAATCTCCCTCCCTCTCTCTCTCTGACACTCCTCCCTCACTCTCTCTGACCCTCCTCCCTCCCTCTCTCTCTGACCCTCCTCCCTCCCTCTCTCTCTGACACCCTCCTCCCTCCCTCTCTCTCTGATCTCTCTGACACTCCTCCCTCCCACTCTCTCTCTGAAACTCCTCCCTCCCTCTCTCTCTCTGACACTCCTCCCTCACTCTCTCTGACCCTCCTCCCTCCCTCTCTCTCTGACCCTCCTCCCTCCCTCTCTCTCTGACCCTCCTCCCTCCCTCTCTCTCTGACCCTCCTCCCTCCCTCTCTCTCTGACCCTCCTCCCTCTCTCTCTCTCTGACCCTCCTCCCTCTCTCTCTCTCTCTGACTCTCCTCCCTCTCTCTCTCTCTGACTCTCCTCCCTCTCTCTCTCTCTCTGACTCTCCTCCCTCTCTCTCTCTTTCTCTGACTCTCCTCCCTCTCTCTCTCTGTCCCTCGTCCCTCTCTCTCTCTGACCCTCGTCCCTCTTTCTCGCTCTCTCGGACCCTCCAACCCCCTCTCTCTCTGTCTGACCCTCCTCCCTCTCTCTGACCCCTCCTCCGTCTCTCTCTCTCTCTGGACCCTCCTCTCTCTCTCCCTCTCTCTCTCTGATCCTCCCTCTCTCTCTCAAACTCCTCCCTCTCTCTCTACTCTGACCCTCCTCGTCGCTCTGACCCTCCTCCCTCTCTCTCTCACCCTCCTCTCTTTCTCTGCCTCACCCTCCCTCTCGCTCGGAACCCTCCTCCCTCTATTTCTCTCTCTCTGACCCTCCTCCCTCTCCCTCTCTGACCCTCCTCCCTCTCCCTCTCTCTCTCTGACCCTCCTCCCTCTCCCTCTCTCTCTCTGACCCTCCTCCCTCTCCCTCTCTCTCTCTGACCCTCCTCCCTCTCCCTCTCTCTCTCTGACCCTCCTCCCTCTCTCTCACCCTCCTGCCTCTCTCTCTCTGCCTCACCGCTCCCTCTCTCTCTCTCTGACACTCCTCCCTCTCTCTCTATCTCTCTGACCACCTCCCTCTCTCTCTCTCTTTTCTCTGACCCTCCTCCCTCTCTCTCTCTCTCTGACCCACATCCCTTTCTCTCTCTCTCTCTCTGATCCTCCTCACTCTCTCCCTCTGTCTGACCCTCCTCCCTCTCTCTCTCTGACCTTCCTCCCTCTCTCTCTGACCTTCTCCCTCTCTCTCTGACCCTCCTCCGTCTCTCTCTCTCTCTCTCACCCTCCTCCCTCTCTCCCTCTCTCTCTCTGATCCTCCCTCTCTCTCTCACACCCTCCTCCCTCTCTCTCTCTGACCCTCCTCCCTCGCTGTGACCCTCCTCCCTCTCTCTCTCACCCTCCTCTCTTTCTCTGCCTCACCCTCCCTTTCGCTCGGACCCTCCTCCCTCTATTTCTCTCTGTCTGACCCTCCTCCCTCCCCTCCCTCTCTCTCTGACCCTCCTCCCTCTCCCTCTCTCTCTCTGACGCTCCTCCCTCTCTCTGACGCTCCTCCCTCTTTCTCTCTGCCTCACCCTCCTCCCTCTCCCTCTCTCTCTCTCACCCTCCTGCCTCTCTCTCTCACCCTCCTCTTTTTCTCTGCCTCACCGTCCCCTCTCTCTCTCTCTGACACTCCTCCCTCTCTCTCTATCTCTCTGACCCACCTCCCTCTCTCTCTCTCTTCTCTGACCCTCCTCCCTCTCTCTCTCTCTCTGACCCACATCCTTTCTCTCTCTCTCTCTGTCTGAACCTCCTCCCCTCTCTCTCTGACCTTCCTCCCTCTCTGACACTCCTCCCTCTCCTCTCTGACCCTCCTCCCTCTCTCTGACCCTCCTCCCTCCTCTCCTCTCTCTTCCTTCTCTCTCTCTCTCTGACCCTCCACCCTCTCTCTGACCCTCCTCCCTCTCTCTGAA